>NC_062281.1:27588719-27891749 GCF_902655055.1 Lutra lutra
TCCCAGGGAATAAGTGGTAAAAGAAATTAATCTAAAATAAGTTCCAGAAAGACCAAGAAAGGACATCTTGCGGCCTAGGATAATAGGTAGAATTGTAATAGGTCCACATGGATTAATGTTTGCCTGTTATCACAAATTATCAATGAGCTGCTCAAGGGGAAGTAGTCTCTTTCATTCAGCAACAACAAAGAAACATCTAGTGTTTTATTGGGATTCCAAAGCCAGGAATGCCTTCAAGGAAGTCACAGTTTAATAGAGAATAAATGAAGAAAAAAATACAATTTGTAGCCATGAAATGACAAATGCAAGAAGAGATATAAGCGACAGAAATAACATGGTGGCAATGGAGAAGGGAAATCCAGGCGAAGCTTTTCAGGAGATTTAAAACTTGAGGTCATTTTTGAAGTCAGACTTTATTAGCTGGAGTACAGGAGTTTTTAAGGCTAGTGTTAGAGATAAATTTGAAAAAGAAAAGTTTTAAGAAATACGAATGTATACATGTTTGGAAAGAAAATATTGCTAAATATTTTGGTGCCTTAAAACCACACAAAACAAACTCATAAACTAAGATGCCACAGAAGAGTGAGGTTAAGTGGAGGTAAGAGATAGAGCTTAAATAACCTGGGATAAATTAGTTATTTTTCAACCTGCCTCAATAATCCCTCTACAAAATGGGTAATAATGCTGTCATTCCTTCATAGAGTTATTGTAAAGATTAAATAAAATGTCCTTAGATAATGATTCTAACTTACCATTATTTATTGATAATGTAATGAATGTGATAGGTTGCACAAATGGCTACAGATTCTTTCCATCTCTCATATACATTTGCAAGGTGAATTTGCAGGTTCTTTGACCAATAGGTGGAGTCTGTGAATTTTCAGCTTCTCTCATTAAAATGTGAAGTCTGGAGTTCCCTCTGCAAAATCTGGAACTGACTGTGTGATTCGCTTGGTTGATGGGATGCTAACAAATGTACTTAAGCAGAGACCTGAAAAGTACTTTATGCACTAGACCTTGCTATAGAACTGCCCAGTTGAGCCTGGCTCAAACCACTAACTTAAAAAACTATGATCTAAATAATTGGTTGCATTAAGCCATCACATTTTGGAGTGACTCATTAAAGAATAAATGTTAACTTATATATACATAATATCGGTAGGAGTGTTGAAAAACAAATACTCCCATATTATAAAGGGAAGCACATAAGGTACTAAAATTTTCTTTGTCAATTTGATTACATATATCAAAATTTGACTGCAGTTTTCCAGTAATTCTATTTCCAGAAAAGTATCTTACAAATAAACTCAGTTAATGGTGCAAATATATACAACGATGTCTACATGAAAATTATTTGTAATAGCTGAAAAAGAAGAGACAAACTGCTTATCCAAGAAGCTATAACTTATGCTTATCTATACAACAGAGTATATCTTCTTTTGTTTAAGCAGACTCCACACCCAGCATGGAGCCCACTGTGGGGCTCTGAACTCAGAACCTTCAGATCAAGACCTGAGCTGAGATCAAAAGTTGGTTACTCAACTGACTAAGCCACCCAGGTGCTCCATATATCATATTTTTAATTAGTAAACTAAAGCTGACAAGATGGAAATATAGGAGCCTCCTAAGCACTCCTCCTGCCACTGATACACTGAGTATACAGCTGTATGCTGAGCCATTTCCTCTGAAAGAGACAGAAACTAGAGGAATGATTTCTTCGTACTGGGTGAATGAGAATATACCTACTGAAAAAGTAAGAAAGGCTGAGATACATTCTTGCCATAAACCCCAACCCTAGCACAGAGCTTCAGGCAGGAACCCCCAAGTCTTAGTTTCTTCCTGAGAAGCAAAAGATTTAGACCCCACATTTAGCATCCAAAACTTTAAGACTCCCACTGGAGGGCCAAGTCCCCCAAATACCTATTTTTGAAAGTCAGTGGGGTTTGTATCCATGAGACCCACAAGACTATATAGCAAACAGAACAAAAGAGTCCTTATCCATGAGCTCATGAACATTCACCATACCTACCTACTTCCCCAAGGCTTTGTGCAGAAGGAGCAGGCAAAAACAACCCATCTCCCAGTCTTTCCCTGAAAGGGATTAATCTGCATCCTTTAAAAGCTCCTGATAGAGGCCCAGGCTTCTAACTTAGCAGCCATCTAGGTCCTGGCTTTGAAACTCCTTAGAGATTGGGGAAGCCTGCTAGACCACTCTCCCTTCTTCTCTCTCCAGCCCACTCCAAGTTGTCCTCCCTGGAAAGAGCTTGTGCACACACTGGACCTCTGCTATTATGGCAGCCACCCAAGGGCTATGGTCCCTGAATTGCGGCTCTCACAAGCCAAGGGCCTTCTATTCATGAGTCTCACAAAATTGTAGCAAAAAAAGAAACTTCTTAACCAGCTATTCCCCAGGGTTCAGTGCAGAAGGAGCAGGCAAAAAATAGCCATCTCTGTTTCTTCCTGGAAAGAGCTTAATTACATACTTTCCAAGCTGCTGTCTGAAGGTGCAGATTCTAATTAGCCTACATTAACAGGTTTTGGCACACTCTTTTCCACTGCTGGGAGTCAAGGAAAAAAAAAAAAAAAAGAAGAAGAAGAAGAAGGAAGAAAGAAAGAGAGAGAAAAAAAAGAAGAGCCTTGGACACCTAAATAGTCTGTAAGATAAGTAACAGCTTGGGCCAGGCTGAATGATGTTTATACCCTACATGAATCCATTCTGTCAAGACTGGGAAAGGCGGCTGTTTCTTCTAATGTGCAAACCAACACAGTCATGGGAAAAGAAACAGGAATATGTTCCAAACAAAATAACATGAGAATTTGTTACATGATAACTCCACAAAATATTTGGTGAAAGAAAGGTAAGTGATTTACCTTATAGTCCAGAATAACAGACATCAAGATAGTCACCAATCATGAGAACAATGCATGCACAAAGTGAGAATTTCAACAGAAAATAGAAAAAAGTAACAAACAGAAATCCCAGAGCTAAAGAATACGGTAATTGAACTGAAAAAAAAAAAAAATCAATAGATTCAATAATGGACTAGATGAAGTGAAGAAAAGATCAAAAACTCAAATACAGGGCAGTAGAATATATCCAATCAAAGAATGAAAAAGAGTGAAGAGAGCTTACAGGACATAGGAGATACCATCAATTGGGCCAATATAAGTATTACAGGGGCCCCAAAGGGAAGACCGAGAAAGGGGAAGAAGCTTATTCAAAGGAATAATAGCTGAAAATGCCCCTAACCTGGGGAGACAAACATATAGATCCAGGAAGCCTAGAGAATGCCAAATAAAATAAATTCAAAGAGACCACATTGGGACACATTACAATTAACTTATCAAATGCTAAAGACATGGAGCAAGCCTTAGAGAAGAGAAAAGCAAATTGATATGTGCAAATGAAACCTCACTAAACTATAAGCAGATTTTTCAGCAGGCCTGAAGACCAAATAGGAGTGGTATGATATATTCAAAGCAAAGAAAGAGAAAAGCTGCCAGAAAAGAATACTCTACCTGGCAAATCTGTCCTTCAAAACTAAAGGGGAAAAAAAGGGGTTTTCCAGACAAAAGGAAAAAAAAAACCCTAAAAGAGTCAATTATCACTAGAGAGTCATTAAAAAGGAATTCTTCAAGTGGAAAAAAAGGTTGCTAACAAAAGGAAAACATATGTAATTATATGACTCATTGGTAAAGGAAGATACACAGTTAAATTCAATATACTCAAATGTTGCAATAGTCTTAGGTAAATCACTTATAATTCTAGTATGAATCCTAAAAAAACAAAAGTATTAAAATAACTAATTGGTTAATAGATATGTAATATAAAAAGATGTAACTTGTGACATCAAAAACAAAATGTGAAGCAGGGGTGTAATAGTGAAGTACTTTGTTGTGTGTTTAAAGTTATTATCAGCTTAAAAGAGACCACCACAATTATATTTTATGTAAGCCTAATGATGACCACAAAGCAAACACCTGTAGTAGATACACAAAAGACAAAGAGAAAGGAATCAAAACATTCATGTGCGTGCACATGCACTGGGGTGGAGGAGGGGTCCATCAAATCATAGAGAGCAAACAGAAACAAAGGAATTAAAAACTTACAAGAAAAAAAAAACCAATATTATTTTGTATCTATCAATAATTAAGTACAAATGGACTGAATTATACCAATGAATGACAGAGGACTAAATGGATTAAAAATAAGAAGACACAATTATGTGCTGCTCATAAGAGACTCACTTCTGTTTTAAGGATACATGTGTACGGAAAGTGAAGAGAAGGAAAAAGATACTCTATTCAAAAGGAACCAAAGAAAGAGAGGTAGCTATGCTTGTATTATTTACGATAGACCTTAAGCCAACAGAAAAAAAAAAAAAAAAAGTAACTGCATAATGATGAGGAGGTAATTCATCAAGAGGTATAACGCATGTGGATAATTATGTACCCAGCATAGATACAACTAAACATATAGCGCAAACAGTAAAGATCTGAAGGGACAAATAGACAGCAATGCAATACTAGCAAGATACTTCAAATCTCCACTTTGAACAACAGACAGAAAGTTAATAAGGAAACATGGGACTTGGACTACATGGACCTAACATATTTAGAGAACATTCCATTCAAAAGCAGCAGAATAGACATTCTTCTCAAGCACACACAGAACACCCCCCCAGCATAGCTTATATATTGGGCCAAAAAAACATATCCTAATAAATTTCAGAAGACTGAAATCCTATCAAGCCTCTTCTCCAACCACAATGGTATGAAACTAAAAATCAATTACAAAAAGAAATCTGTAAATTTTCACAAATATGTGAAGCTTAAGCATGTGCCTAAACAACCAACAGGCTAAAGAAATCAAAAGAGAAATAAAATAATCTTAAGACAAATAAAAATGGAACCATGGCATACCCAAACTTGTGGGATGCAGCAAAAGAGGAAAAGTTGTGATGAAAAACAGCTATTTTAAGAAAAGAGAGATCTCAAGTAAACAACCCAACCTTACAACTCAAGGAACTAGGGGAAGGAAAAAAAAAAAAAAAATAAGGAAGCCCAATTTTAGCAGAAGGAAGGAAATAACAAAGATCACAGAAGAAATAAATGAAATAGAAACTCAAGACAAAAAAAGAAAAGATGAATGAAACTAAGAACTGATTTTTTTGAAATACAAAAGACAATTTTTATCTAGATTTACCAAGAAAAAGAGACAGGACTTCAATAAGTGAAATTATTAATGAAGGAGACATTACAATTGATATAACAGAAATACAAAGGCTCATGAGACTACTGTGTTATGTATCAACAAATTGAACAACCTAGAAGAAATGAACAAATTCCTAGAAACACAAAACCCACCAAGACTGGATTATTTAAGGGGAACTTCCAGGGAAGATGGTGGAGGAGGAGGATCCTAAGCTCACCTGTCCCATGAATACACCTAGATAAAACGGACATCAGTAGAAATAACCCAGAAAATACCATGACAACTGGCAGAACAGACTTGCACTGCTAAATATAAAGAGGCCACAACAAAAAGGAAAAGGAAGGGCAGAGATGTGGTTAGGAACCGAAATGATCCAGCCCCCAGCCAGACTGTTCCAGGCAAGAAGGGACACTGCAGGCCAGGGAAGGGAGCTGAGGAGACCCCACATTAGGCACCCCAGGCATGGAGGACCTGCACTGGAAAGGCAAACGCCCCTGATATTTAGCTCTGAAAGCCAGAGGGGCTTCACTTGGCAAGTTCTTATAATCAGCGGGGCTTAACACTTAAACTTTAAAAATCAATGGGCATTTCGAGTTTATCTTTGTGTATGGTGTAAGAAAATGGTCAAATTTCATTTTTCTACACATAGCTATCCAATTTTCCCAGCACCATCTATTGAAGAGTCTTTTTTTCCACTGTATATTTTTTCCTGCTTTGTTGAAAATTATTTGACTATAGAGTTGTAGGTCTATATCTGGGCTCTCTACTCTGTTCCACTGGTCTATGTGTCTGTTTTTGTGTCTTGGTGATCACAGCTTTGTAATAAAGCTTGAAATCAGGCAACGTGATGCTCCCCGTTTTGTTGTTCTTTTTCAACATTTCCTTAGCAATTCAGGGTCTCTTCTGGTTCCATACAAATGTTAGGATTGTTTGTTCCAGCTCTTTGAAAAATGCTGGTGGAATTTTGATCAGGATGTGTAGAAGAATGAAACTCAACCATTCTCTTACACCATGCACAGAGATAAACTCGAAATGGATAAAAGACCTCAACGCAAGGCAGGAATCTATCAAAATCCTAGAGGACAATATAGGCAGTAATCTCTTCAACATTGGTCACAGCAACTTCTTTCAAGATATGACTCTAAAGGCAAAGGAAACAAAAGCGAAAATGAACTTTTGGGACTTCATCAAGATCAAAAGCTTCTGTACAGCAAAGGAAATAGTCAACAAAACAAAGAGGTAACCCACAGAATGGGAGAAGATATTCGCAAATGACAGTACAAAGGACTGATATCAAAGATCTATAAAGAACTCCTCAAACTCAACACACACAAAACAGATAATCATGTAAAAAAATGGGCAGAAGACATGAACAGACACTTCTCCAAAGAAGACATCCAAATGGCTAACAGACACATGAAAAAAATGTTCATCATCATTAGCCATCAGGGAGATCAAATCAAAAGCACACTGAGATACCACCTTACATCAGTTAGAATGGCCAAAATAAAAAAGACAGTAAACAACAAGTGTTGGGGAGGATGTGGAGAAAGGGGAAGCCTCTTACACTCTTTGTGGGAATGCAAGTTGGTGCAGCCACTTTGGAAAGCAGTGTGGAGATTCTTTAAGAAATTAAAAATAGAGCTATCCTATGACCCTGCAATTGCACTACTGGGTATTTACCCCAAAGATACAGATGTAGTGAGAAGATGGGCCATCTGTACCTCCATGTTCATAGCAGCAATGGCCACAGTCACCAAACTGTGGAAAGAACCAAGATGCCCTTCAACAGATGAATGGATAAAGAAGATTTGGTCCACATATACAATGGAGTATTATGCCTCCATCAGAAAGAATGAATACCCAACCTTTGTATCAACATGCACAGGACTGGAAGAGATTATGCTGAGTAACCATAAGTCAAGCAGAGAGAGTCAATTATCATATGGTTTCACTTACTTATGGAGCATAAGGAATAACACGGAAGACATTGGGAGATGGAGAAGAGAAGTGAGTTGGGGGAAATCAGAGGGGGAGACAAACCATGAGAGACTGTGGACTCTGAGAAATAAACTGAGGGTTTTGGGGGTGGTGGTAAGCCTGGTGGTGGGTATTATGGAAGGCACACATTGCATGGAGCACTGGGTGTGGTACCTAAACAATGATTTTTGGAACACTGAAAAAAATTAATTTTTTTTAAAAAAATCAATGGGCAAAGCCAGTGGGCAATAGGAAAGGAGTTCCCTCCCTTAAAGAGACAGCATAAAAAATAATGTTGCTGAGAAATAGCATAAAAGTTGTACTTTGAAAAAACCCTGGGGTATAGGAAGAGGAAGGAGATTTATTTACTAATTTCAGAACACATGCTAGAGGGGCGAGGATCTTTAGGAGAGTTCTCCAAAAACAAAAGAGCTGGCAGGTACCATTTCCCTCTCCTGTCCCTCCCCTTCAACTAGAAAATTCTCTTTTATCCTTAAATCATAAAGAAATAGGAAATACGAACAGACCTATTACTCCAAAGGAGTCTGAATGGGTAAAAAACAACCTCTCAATAGAGAAAAGTCCAAGCTCTGATGGCTCTATTGGTGAATCCTACATACATTGAAAGAATGAATGTCAATTCCTTTTAATTCTGCCAAAAGAGAGAGAGAGAGAGAGAGAGAGAGAGAGAGAGAGAGAGAAATATTTTTAAATTCATTTTACAAGGCCAGCATTACCCCAATCTGAAAGTCCGACAAGGACAGTACAAGAGAAGAAAATTCCAGGCCAATATGCCTAATGAACATCCCTGACTTAAAAATCCTCAATGTTTTCTATCTTGGCGGAAGGAGCCCTAAGGAATCTCTAGTAGTAATTAGACAATTGTGTGAAGGTGGTAGGATTTGTTAGATAAATCACGAGGTCATTAGGACATTTAAATTATCTGTGGAGAAGCCTGATAAATTATCATGGCTTATAAACAGAGTATTTTTTTATTCAAAGACTAATTTGCCAAAATAAGTAGTAGATAATTATATATAAAAATATTGAGTTTTTTTCTGAAAATTATAAAGACCACATTATCTTTTCCCATTAAAATGTATTTTTCAGGGGCGCCTGGGTGGCTCAGTGGGTTAAAGCCTCTGCCTTCGGCTCAGGTCATGATCCCAGGGTCCTGGGATCGAGCCCCGCATTGGGCTTTCTGCTCAGCAGGGAGCCTGCTTCCTCCTCTCTCTCTCTCTCTGCCTGCCTCTCTGCCTACTTGTGATCTCTGTCAAATAAAATAAATAAAATATTTTAAAAAAATGTATTTTTAAAGGCATAAATTATACTACTAAAATTTCCCTTATGCCAGACATGTTGATGTTTTCTGATTCATGACTATTTGCCTCATTAATTGTACGAAGTTCTTTCACTTAACACTTTTTTTTTTATAACACTCTTTCTAAAAACGTTTAACTAGCAAATTCTTGTTTATCCTTAAATGTTACAGGTATTTACACATAAGTAAATCTGGGGAATTATTAACTTGGGACACTGTTAAATAGGTAGTTGTGTATATTAAATGCTTAAGCTTTTTTAGTGGATTTTCAGAATCTAAAAAGACAAAGTCAAAATTCTTTTTTTATTTTTTAAAGATTTTATTTATTTATTTGACAGACAGAGATCACAGGTAGGCAGAGAGGCAGGCAGAGAGAGGAAGGGAAGAAGGCTCCCTGCTGAGCAGAGAGCCTGAGACTGGGTTCTATCCCAGGACCCTGGGATCATGACCTGAGCCGAAGGCAGAGGCTTTAACCCACTGAGACACCCAGGCGCCCCCAAAGTCAAAATTCTTAATCTTAGCCTTTATATACTGATTCATCCCCTCTGTTTAGGCTTCAGGTCTATTACACTTTTTCAAACGTTTATTTCCTGGATAAATCTGCTCATAATTGAAGACTTTGTGTCTTAAATCTTCCAGAAAGTCTTATCTAACAATCATAGCTCAATTTAATGTATTTCTGCCACAGCCTAGTTCATAATTTCTTGCTTTTGATTTTCATAAGAGCAAGTTCTGGGCTCTGTATTTACTCATTTAGATCTATCATATCACCTACCGGGTACTATGCCAGGTACCAGAGAAGGAGTTCACAGAAGTCAGATATGGATTCCACCCTTACAGAGCACTTATACTTTAGAAGAAAGGAATATATTAAATAATATATTGAGTCACAATTGCAATCAGTGTTAGAAAGAAGATGTGTCAGAATTTATATATAAATTGCATTCTTAAGAGAGAATGGTTTTGGCAGTAAGGACATGTATTTTAGTGAATAATGAAACTCACCATTGTTTAACTATTAAGCATCTGTCAGATACTACCAACTGGGCTAACTCCTGAGAAAATGGAAACGAAGGACGTATTTTGTCTAATCCACAAAACTATCTTCTAAGGTAAGTAATAGTAACTCATTCTTGATCTAAGATTAAACACTGTGTTCCAGGTCATAAAGGAAAAAAGTGGGAGAGCAGGATTCGAATCCAGGCCCAGTGAATTAGAGACATGGTCCTTTGTGTCACACAGGCTGCCTCCTGAAAGTCGTCTACGCAGGTGCAGTAGGGAAAATTCTATATTAACAGCTTTTCCCTGGATGCTACATTCTCTCTGCCTATTCCCCAGAAATTTTTTGTTTCTTGATTATACCCTCTGGCTCCAATCTTCAGATCCAGATAAATACTGACTTTCCAGAGGCTTTTTAATGTATTACAAAAAACAATTTTATTCACAAAATATAGTTTAATATCCAAATTTTTTTATTATAAATTATAGTGGTAACTTTTTCAATGGATTCCCCATGCATTGGATTTAAACTTTTCTTTGAAGGAGGCACTTTTTAAAAAGCATCTTAACCATTTTAAATGCTCAGTTAAACATTACCCACACTTTTAGAGGGAGGGAGGGAGGGGCAGAGGGAGAGGGAGAATGAGAATCTTAAGCAGGCTCCAGGCTCAGCACCAAGCCTAATGTAGGGCTGGATCTCACAACCATGAGATCTTGGCCTGAAGCTAAAATCAAGAGTTGGATGCTTAACTGACTGAGCCACCTAGGTGCCCCCATTATTCACATTTTTGTGCAACAGATCTCCAAAACTTTTTCATTTTGAAAACAAACGCTGTACCCACTGAACAACTCCTCATTCTTACATGCCCCAACCCCTGAAAACCATCATCCTACTCTTGCTTTCTATGAAATTTGACCACCTTAGAGTCCTCATAGTCCAGAGTGCTTTGAAGTCTTAATTTTATTCAAGAAGATGGTGGATTGTTGCATAAAAGCAAAAAAAATAAATAAATAAAAATTAGAAAACATTATAAAAAGTATTCCCATTGTAAAATATGCAAAATTAAAATAAAATTAAAATATATGAATATATTTTCAAATAATTATCCACAAGATAGAGCAAAATTTAGAAAGCTAAGTGTTTCAGCTTAACTTTTTGCTTCCTTGTCTGCTTCCTATACTTACTTAGGAATGAATCCCTTCAAGGTTGCTAATCAATAAATGTGATAGATTTGAATCTCTGAGGTCAGAGAAAGTAGAAATAATTTAGTGTACCCATATCTTATCTGCTGCATCTGATTTACTCTGATCCCCCACTGGATATTTTCTTCCCAGACTAAAGCATAGTAAGTACCTTTGGAGACCTGAACTAAATCTGCAATACTTCACTTCAGCACCTAGCTCTTCAAGGTTTAATTAATCATAAAAAATGGGATTCATGATGCTTAGATCTGAATATTTCTGAGCTTCAGTTTCATAACTATGTAAGTCCTAATAATGACCTTTGATGACATTTCTATTTCTGATATAAAGATTTTATCTTAGTCAGTACAAAGGTAAATGGTTCCACTAGAGTCCATTAAGTTTGGTAAACATAGATATTTTGATGAACTTTGGTGAGAGCTGAATCAATTGTGGGTTAAAGATAACAGAAAAATTATATAGGAAGCTGAAGATAACTGGGCAGTTATGAAATGAAGACAAAGATTGTAGATAATTTTATTCTGGTAGTTGAAAGGGAAAGTAGAAAGAAAGTAGTATCTAGTGACTAATGTAAAGTACCAGAAAAGTTTTATTTTAGGGGAGGAATTATCTAGAATTACTAGATAAGAATTATTTAATTGAATATAAATGCAATCCCAGCTTACAAAAAAAAAGTGCACAAGTTGAAAGTGAATTTTTAAAAATTAATGATAATCTAAAATAGCACAAAAAGGAAAATAGGACTATTAATGCACCTGGGTAATCTTTTTTTTTTTTTAAGATTTTATTTATTTATTTGACAGAGACCACAAGCAGGCAAAGAGGCAGGCAGAGAGAGAGGAAGGGAAGCAGGCTCCCTGCCGAGCAGAAAGCCCGATGTGGGGCTCGATCCCAGGACACTGGGATCATGACCCGGGCCCAAGGCAGAGGCTTTAACCCACTGAGTCACCCAGTGCACCTGGGTAATCTTATTTTAAATGTCTGTTTCATTAACACTCTCACTAGATTAGAAATGTCCCAGGTTCTACATGGAGAGACATGATTCACATTTCATTGGTAGAGTTGACTTGAGCCCCATTCTATAATGAAGGATGTAAAGACTGATTTGGCTTAATTTCAAGAACAGTGAAAAGAAAATGCCTCTTTTATTCAATCTGTGTTAAGCCTTAATCAGGATCTATTTACGGATTTGTTCATTTGGCCAAGTAAAAATAGAGAAAATCTGATACTGGATTTGTTTGGGCAAATATATATTAAAATTCTAAAGCATTTATTCTGACAGAAGTGTTACATACTCAAATCATGATTCTTAATTTACAGATTACTTTCTTTTGACCCTGCCCCATCCCTTATCACTATAGTTTTATTGCTTCAAAATGTTTGTTCTAAAAACAGGTTCATATTAGTTTGTTTTTTATCTTTGAGATACAGAATGTGCTAAAGGAAAAATGTACCTAAAATGTTATTTACTGACTAGCACAGATACTTTCACATTCTTTCTGTGTTTGGGTATTAGACCAAATTTTGGGTATAATTATCACTTTGGCAACTCCATCAGTGAGTGTGTAAGTATCATCATACTGTCCCTAGAGCTACTTCTTCCCTCTTCAACCCCCAAACCCCAATTTGGTCCATAGGTACAGAGAGATTAGAGAATCACTTCCTTCCTCAAGGTAGCATCAGAGCCCAATTAGCTACTCCCTTGGGCATGATCAGTTTGCAAATTGCTAACAAATGAATGGCTTAAGTATAAAAAGGGGCTCCTCCCAGGTAAATCAGTTCTACAATTTCTTGAGGTTCTACATAAGTCTTCTGTTAGTATCTTAGTGTCAGCACTTAGTTACACAGGCAAATACATTTACAAAGAAATGCTGTATTGAATACTGAATGGCAATGTGCTCAGGTGTAACCTGGGGCTCTCTCAGTGAGGCAGACTCTTAAAACAGATATTAGAATTTACAAATAATAGTCTTTTTTTTTTAAGATTTTATTTATTTATTTGACAGAGAGAGATCACAAGTAGACGGAGAGGCAGGCAGAGAGAGAGAGAGAGAGAGGGAAGCAGGCTCCCCGCTGAGCAGAGAGCCCGATGTGGGCCTCGATCCCAGGACCCTGAGATCATGACCTGAGCTGAAGGCAGCGGCTTAACCCACTGAGCCACCCAGGCGCCCTACAAATAATAGTCTTAATGACAATCCCTCTGTTGACATATGTTGTTTTATAATTTTCTTCTTCATGCTCTCATTCCCATTCTTGAAAACATACAATGTAGTTTGTGTGTTTGTTTGTAACTTACATATGTGAATATATTATTATCTCATTCCTTTTCTAATCAACACATTTTTGGTGAGATCTATCATTATCTCTAAATACATATCTAGGTCATTGGCTATAACTGAACCAGAGTATTTTATCTTGTTTATGCACTACATTTTACTCACCTTTCCTCTTAAGGGTAGACAACTAGTTTTCCCTCCCTAACTAATTCCCTCAGCAAAAATTATATAATTTCTATCCCATATAATTTTATATATATATATATATATATATACATATATATATAAAATTTCTATCCTATCCAGACACATACACATATTCTAAAAAGAACAAGACTAAGAATCATTAGAAAAATGCTGAAGAGTTTGAAACTGGAAATTAGAAGAAAACCACATAGACTATAAAACATGAAGAGACTCAACTACCACAGTGATGTAGATAATACTAATTAAAATGAGAAAATTCCATTTCACTCATTATACTAGAAAACAGAGATTCTAACAATAATTAGTCTTGGTAATTATATGCATTATACTGAAACACATTTCACACTATTGAGATGCACCTTAATCACAAATATTTGTAAGTTTATTTGACAATATTAAATTTTTCATAATTACCATGGGAATCCCGTTTCTAAACAAGTATGCTGCATAATTTCCCAGACACATCCAAAAAGAGAGAAGAACAAGTACACAGACTGAACCATTCTTTACAACAACAAAAATACTGAAAGAAACACATTTTATCAGGTGGGAAACAGACAAATAAGCTGTGGTACATTTATAGTATAAAATACCACAGGCATGATAAAATAAATGAGTTACCTGCTCCAGTATCAATAAACCTCAAAATCTTCACATTAAAATAGCAAAAAAAAAAAAAAAAAGAAAGAAAGAAAATACCAAAATAGAAAGTATTTATATAATGTTTTGAACTACAAAACATTAAATTCAAAAATAAAAAATATATATATATTTGAACTAAATATGTATTAGTTGGGGAAAGCTATAAAATTTTTATCATTACCTCCTGAAAAGAGGAAAATTAAATTATAGGGGTTTCTTAAAGTAAATTGTCATATATAGTTTTAACTCCTTTAAAAAATCTGATAAACATGAGAAAGAAATTGATCATTTATTAGAACTATTATCTGGCACTTTGTTCTATTACTAAACACCAAGAGTGAAGAAAAGACTTGTTAAACTTCGACAAGAACGAAATGACAAAGAAAATAAATCTACCCTGCATTGGATACACTATCAGGACAATTTTATTTTTAGATTTATTTTTAGTTTATTTTAATTTCTCCTACTGAGGTAAAGACAAATAGAAACTATATATTCAAGATGTAAAATGTGAGAACTTGATATATACTGTGAGATAATTATCACAATTAAGCAAATTAACATTTTAATGAAAATTAACATTTTCATCACCTCACCTTTTTTTTTTCGTGTTGATAACACCAAAGCTAAGCATACAATACAGTATTATTAATTGTAGTCACTGTGTTCTACAACAGTTGTCCAAAACATGGTTATCCTGTGTAACTAAAACTTTATATCCTTTCACCAACATCTTACTTCTTCTATTCCCCACCTCCTTGCTATCACCATTCTATTGTTTCTATAAGTTTCACTTTTTTTAGATCCCCTTTAGATCACATATAAATGTATCCTGCAGTTTGTGTCTCTCTGTGCCTCATTTTACTTAGTCTAATGTCCTCCAGGTTCATCCATGTAGTTAAAAATGTCAGGATTTCCTTCTTTTTGAAGTCTGAGACTTACATAAAACATCTAATATCACAATAGTCTATTTTAAGCTGATAACTTCAATTGAATTTAAGAATTCTACCTTTTTACTCCTCTATCTCATTTTTTTTTGCTATTGATATCACACTTTTATATAGTCATGTATTGATTTATTGTAGCTGTAGTTATCTTTAATCCTTTTGTCTTAACTTTCATACTAAATGACTTACTCATCACCATTCCAGTATTAGAACATTTCAATTTTGACTATATATTTACCTTTACCAGTGAGTTGATTACTTTCATAATTTTTATGTTTTTGCTTAACATTATTTCAACTTGAATTTCATTTAGCATATCTTGTAAGGCAAGTCTAGAGGGAATGAACTCTTTAACGTTGTCTGGGAATATCTTTCTCTCCCTTTTATTTCTGAATAACAGCTTTTCTGATACAGTAATCTTGATACAGACTTTTTTTTTCCCAGCACTTTGAATAGGTCATCCCACTCCCTCCTGACATGAAGGATTCTGCATTGATATCCACTCATAGACTTATGCCTATTCTCTTACATGTGGCCATTTCCAGCCATTCTCTTGCTATCAAAATTCTTTGAGTTTTGACAGTGTGATTATAATGTGTCTTTGGATTATCCTCTTTATGCTGATTTCACTTGGGGTCCTTTGATCATCGTAAATCTGTATGTCCATATCCCTCCACAATTTAAAAAGTTTTCATCCATACCTTTTACAAGGTTTTTGCCATCCCCCCCCTTTTGTGATTCCTACACATTTATCTTCTTAATGAAGTTGTATTAAGTCCCATATACTTCCTTCATGCTTTATTGGTTTTCTTTGTTGTTGTTGTTTAATTTTTGTTCCTCTAACTGGCTAATTTCAGATGACTCCTCTTCAAGTTTGATTCTTCTGCATGAAGTGTCACCACTAATCAGGTCACTGAAATATTACCAGTATTGTAGAAATCTCCATCATACGGACCCCAATTACCAGTCCTTATCTCATCCCAACACTAGTAATTCCTAACACCATACATGTTTGGTTAAAACTGAATCTTCATTGTGTGTCTTTTCTGTGTCCTGCTCCTCTTATACAACTTTATTTGTGAGTCAAACCCAATCAGAGCTACAGTTTTTATATCTTACTGCTGGATTATATGGAGATCTCAGACTATCAATTTGTTCTACTGTTCATGACCATGTGGGTTGTTTTCAGGTTTTGGCTTTTAGAATACACTGCTGTAAGAATTCTTATACATATATTTGTGCATATGTGTGTTTGGGGGTATACATTTAGAAGTGAAATTGCTGGGTCATACTGTGTGCATATTGTTTAACCATGAAAAATACTGCCAAAGCTTTTTTCAAAGTATATTCCATATAAAAATTTATACGTACATCAGCATTGCAAGAGAGTTCCCACTGCTCCACTTTCCATTGTCACTTGGTATTTGTTGCTCTTCAATTTTTGGCATTCTAGTATGCATTTAGAAGTATCTAATTGCTATTTTAATGTTCGTTTCCCTGATGACTAATAAAGCTGGGAGCTTTTTTCCACAAATTAATGACTTTTGGATATAATCCTATGTGAAATTGCTATTCAAGTCCCATGCCAATTTTTCTTTGCAGTTGTCTGTCTTTTATTATTTGTGGGAGTATGTCAGTTATATGTATTGCAAATGTATTTTCACTATGTATGCATTTCTAACAGAATTCTTGCTTTTATTTCCTTAAATATTAAACATAATTACTTTAAAATTCACGCCTGAAAAAATTTCATTTTCTGAATCCCTTATCTCTGCTTCTATCGCTCAATGAGGTACATTTAGGGGAAAATAGGAAAAGAGTCAATAGATACACTGACTCTGGATGCCAAGAGGAATTGTACCAAAAAAAAAAAAAAAATAGAGTAAAGGAACAAACATTCATTCTTTAAACTAGAGATCTGAAGGAAAATAAAATATACCAGAAACGTGAACAAGTAGAGTTAATCTTTGAGTGAGGTTTTTAAATTTTGAATTATCCTGTCAACAGAACAAATCCCACTTCCCCTACCCCACCTCATGAAAAATGAAATTGTTATGGTGGGGTTGGGGTGAGAATTATACTTAGACATATAAAGAAACACAATTATGATATAGTCTGCTTCATTTGGTCAAAGATCTGGGGAGAAAATTGGTAAAGCCTTTTGCTAGAGACAAAAGAAGAATAGTATATATTTTTAAGCCATTTTTAATCCCAAGAGTTTCTGGATTTTGTTGGTCTACTGCATTTCCCACTAATCTGATCAAGTGAGTGTGGTTAATAAACAATGACGATAGAGGTCTGTCTTTTCACCTACTATATCTATAATAACAATTTCTGGGGGGAAACTGATGCCTGGGAGAGTCTAAAATTTATTGACCTTCTGCACAATATCATTTTGACTGGGTTAAGAATTATTTAAGCAGCTTAATTCCAGACAGCTCTTCCTGCCCTCATTATTCCTCTTGCTGAGATGGCCTGTTCAATATAGAAATTACCAAGAGGCATTACCAAAAGACTTAACACTTGAACCATCTAATAATATCTACTGTTAACAATTATCATGTCCAAAAAAGTGATCATTTGTGATACCTTAATTGTGGAATTTAAAATAATTGCTTCAGGAATAAGATGGGTATTGGTCTCTTGCAGAAATGTTTTTATAAGTGTGAAGGACAAACAAATAGAGTTTTCTTTGAATATTTTATGGCCTACACTGTGTGTCTGTGAATGTATATATACACACAAATATACACACATAAACACATGTACACACACACACATTTATATACACACAGAATATTTTGGAGAAGTTTTAGAATCATAGAAAAAATATGAATACAGAAAACTGACATATCTCCCATAGCAGTTCCCCTTCTTAGTATCAACATTAGAATGGTATATCCATTAGAATTAATGGATTAAGGTTGATCCAAATTATATAGGATTTAACACTATGGAGTATTATACTTCCATCAGAAAGGATGAATACCCAACTTCTGTAGCAACATGCACAGGACTGGAAGAGATTATGCTGAGTGAAATAAGTCAAGCAGAGAGAGTCAATTATCATATGGTTTCACTTATTTGTGGAGCATAACAAATAGTATGGAGGACATGGGGAGTTAGGAGAAGGCAGTTGGGGGAAATTGGAAGGGGAGGTGAACAATGAGAGACTATGGACTCTGAAAAACAATCTGAAGGGTTTGAAGAGGTGGGGCGGTGGGAGGTTGGGGGAACCAGGTGGTGGGTATTAGAGAGGGCACGGACTGCATGGAGCACTGGGTATGGTACAAAAACAATGAATACTGTTATGCTGAAGATAAATTAAAAAAAAAAGATTAAAAAAATTTTCCTCAGTTTTTATTTAATGTTATTTTTCTTTTTAGCATCCCATTAGGATATCACATGACATGCAATAGTCACGGTCTTTAGGTTACTCTTGGCTATGAGAGCTGATGAGAATTTTTCTTATTTCTAATAATCTTAAAAGTTTGGTTATTTAGTTGGACTAATAGCCAGGTATTTTGCAGAGTGTCTCTCATTTGGGATGTGTCTAATATTTACAATGGAGTTCTATGTTCTTGACCACAGCAATACAGTTCCATTCCATTTCACTGTATCAAAGGTATACAGTAATAATCTAATTTCCACTGTTAATGTTAACTTTGGTCACACAACTGAAGGGTTGCATGACTTGTTTCTCAGATTTCTCCACTGTCAAGTAATTTTTCCCTCTTTCCATAATTTACTTTTTGGAATAATGTCACTATGTGCAGTCTCCATTTAATGGAGAATTATACTCTCCTCATTGAAGATGGAATAGTTACATAAATTATTCTGAATTCTTCTGCATGAAAGATTTGTTTCTTTTACCTCATTTATTCAATCACTAATTTCACTGAAATCAACTCATGGGTATTTGTTTTATGGTTAAAATTTAATGCTAATTTTTTTCTTGATCAAATTGGTCCATATTTGGATAGTAGGACCTTTTCTAGTTGTCTTCTGTATCCTTTGACAAACTCTTATGATTGTGGGGGAGAGGTATTTTAATGTTTCTAAGTTTTTCCTTTTTTCTTTTGAATACTTCATTATTTTCTGGTGCTGTAACATGCTTCAGGTTCATATCATACATTTCCTGCCCTATTTCTAGATTCAGATATTCCTCCTAAGATTATGGTTCCTTTTATTGAAGTATGGTATTAGAAACTAAAATCCGGGTTCTCAGTGCTAGGTGTGATCTTTGGTTTTGCCATAGAGTTGCTCGTAGGTCCTCTCAGCAGATACTGCGAGGAAATGTAACTGTGTATACTAGCCCTTGTATGTATAACTTACATATATAAATTTTATAATTTTGCAAATATGCATGTAAATATATAATTTACCTATGTAAAATCTGTTTTTAAGTTGAATATGAGTTCATTCTCCTACCTTCAACTCTAATCCACTGCCTATGGGTCACTCTACTCTTTCCCTTGCTTATGTGTAAATTCCCACTCCAATAGTGAGAAACCAGACTCCTACCATTCACTCTTCAATTATTTGTTCAATTCTAGTGTATTATATATAAATGTGTGTGTGTGTGTGTGTGTGTGTGTGTGTATAATATTATTAATCTATCCTCTTTGGGATAGATTAATAATTACCAATTTGAGTTTAGTGTTTCATACATGTAACTTATTTTACATTTGTCTTATAGAATCCACTCATTTCCAGAGTTACTTAGACCAACTTACACCCCCATCCCCTTCAAGGAATTTGTTTTATACATTTGTAATACAGTTAGATCATTTTGCCCCGTTCTGCATTCCATCCTGGAATACTGACCTTTTAAACTGATTTAAAATTCATATCATTATTATTCACTCTTTGTGCTGTAAAGGATTTTGACAAATGTATAATGTATCAACTTTTAAAGTATATCGAAGAGTTTCACCTGCAAAAAAATCCCTTGTGCTTCACCTATTTAATTCTTCCAACAACCTGTAAACCACTGATCTTTTTTTTAATCATCTCTACAGTTTTACTTTTTTCTAGGTCATCCTATAACTGGAATCATATAGTCCCTAGCCTCTTCTGACTGGCTTCCTTCACAATATTAGAGATTTAACTTATTTCTTTTTGTGACTTGAAAAATCATTTATTTTTACTGTTCAATAATATTCCCTTATGGATATACCACAGTTTGTTCATCAATTCACTTGTTAAAGCATATTTTGGTTGTTTCTGGTAATCATAAATAAGCAGCTATAAACATTAACATCAGGATTTTGTGTGAGCATAAGTTTTCAAATTAGTTGGGTAATTACCTAGGAACAAGATGGATATTGTCCTTGGACTCTGTAATGGGGTATGAACAAAGCTAGCAATTCCTACTTTAGTAAGTACTACTGGCTAGCAATGGCAATTTCAATGCCCACACTTACAAATTATTTTGTTAGCCTTTCCATTAGGCAACTATACCCTTATCCTTTATTCACTGTTAAGGTAAATCCATGATTCAGGACAGTTGCTAGAATTCTATTCATGAAGTCATATTTTCATATTGCAAAAAGAAGAAATGGGTAAAGGCCCAATTGAAGAATTCCAAGGTGAGTGGCCCCTGGGTGGCTCACTGGGTTAAAGTCTCTAACTTCGGCTGAGGTCACGATCCCAGGGTTCTGGGATTGAATCCCGCATTGGGCTCTCTGCTCAGCAGAGAGTCTGTTTCCCCTCTCTCTCCCTTCCTCTCGGCCTACTTGTGATCTCTGTCAAATAAATCAATAAAAATCTTAAAAAAAAAAAAAGAATTCCAAGGTGAATCCGTTCCCTTTAAACATCCTTATAGGAAGTAGCATACAACACTTACTGCTAAATCTCGTGTTAGAATTTAGTTACTCGGCTGTATATAGTTCCGAAGTGAGGCTGACAAATCAGAAAATTTATTCTGGGTGGCAACAAAATAAACTAAAAACCAAGCTTCAGTAACTAAATAGGAGGGATAGATCTCTCTTTTGATGTATTTAGTTTTCCCATTAAAATTTATTTATAGATTCACAACAGTGATCTTGAAAGCAAAACAAATGGCATTTCATGAAAACTATTTATAAAATTTACAGATGGAATAGATCCTATAGAATATTGAAATATCCTCTCTCAAAGGAAGTATTTATATTCTGACTTTACCCAAATTCCTTCAAAGCCATGAGAAAAGGATGAAAATGAGGACAGAAAGAGAGGGTAGGCTATGAAAGCAAAAAAGATAGATGACCAACATACAAAGAGATGTTCAACATCACTAGTAATCAGAAAATGCAAATGAAAATGTAAAGATACATAGACAAGATAGTGATATTTCTATCAAGGTAAAATAGTGTTGTTTATATATGTTTGTTTGGTTATATAAGTAATATTGTACTAAGTATCTCATTATTTTATCAATAGTTTATAGGCTTTATTTATTTAATACAGATAATCTATAATTCATTGGTGCTGATTATTCCATTGTGCCTTAGGTTGCTTCTGGATTAATTCTAAATAATGTTTAAATGAACACAGTTACACATGTGCATAATTTCTGATAGTTTTATACATGGTTGAGTGTTTGCTGTACATATTTATGAATTTTACTTAAGTATAAATAGGTTGTTTTTACAGTCCCACCTTAATTTGCAAACATTTATTTTTCTCCCCTGCAATTATTTCTTGACATTATCTCACTTTCTGAAATAGTATTCATAATTGTTTTTTCCCTATCATATTAACCTATCTAATAAAATATAATAGCTTAGATATGATAAAGGTTTTTAATGGTTACATTAAAGATTGAATTAAATCTTCTTGGATGAAGTATACTTAGCAGAAACTAAGAAGTAAAGGTAAATATAAGTTTCTTAGCATTTGTTGATAAAAAAATGTTTAAGTCCCATAATTACACCTAAAAAGGCAAGCTCGTAGAATATGATTATTAAGTATTATCTTAAAATCATGATTTATCTAAAAATCAACAACTTATTGAAAAAAGAAGGGCATATCCAGTAATAATACTTCTTACAGATTTGCTTTTTAACTGAACTAGTAAATCTATTGATTAGTCACACATATGGTGACCTTAAGCATATGCAAACACACTACGAATATAGGAAGAAATGATCTAATACCTAACTAGAAAAAAAAAAAAAAACCTATAACATTTCAGGGAAGGATAGCTTTAAGTGGTATCTGAATGAGACATAAATTTGCCCAAATGCAAAACTGGGCATATGGGTAATACAGAAAGGAAATAATTAACTTTTGAAATATTGTTATTGATTTTCTCTTCCCCATTCCCCAATTCTACCCTCAGCCAATCTCATGCTTCCCTTTCAGTCTTCATTTTCCAGTCTTGATAATCTAGAATTGTCTCAGATGCTTGTTCTAGAAAAGTGGGTTTCAGAAGAAAACTGACAAGTTATCTTTTCCTGTTTTTTATTATTTTTGAATATATTTCGGTCCTATCAAAAATATGAAGGAATTTGACCCACAAAAACATATGAGAAGCCAGCTGATAATTATCTACCTGTCTGGGATAGATAAGGCTTTCTCAGTGTGGGGATAAGAGTCAGATGGGAGAAATGCATGTGAGTGACAAGTAGATAACTTTTTTTTTTTTTTTTAAGTAAGCTTCACACCCAACATTGGGCTTGAACTCAAGACCCTGAGATCAAGAGTCACATGCTCTACCAACTGAGCCAGTCTGGCAACCCAGTGACAGGTAGATTCCTAATACATTGATACTGTAACCTTCCCCAGTCCCAGCCCTAGGGTTGGATAACAGTCAAAAGTTCAGAAAGGGATCCAAGGACAGAATTGTTTTTAGCTTATATTCTGGGGAGAAATCACAAAAAAAAGCATGGCCACAGAGATTTTAAAAAAAAAAAAAAAAAGGTGGATGGAGGTGGATAGTAGGGTGGCCCAATGTGTCTAGGCAGAGTCACAGATGGTCTCAGAGTGTTACTACCTATTCAAAGTGATGCAAAGAGTTAAGCCTATGCTTAATGAAAGACATGTACTATTGGAGACCTCGATGGCTCAGTTGGTTAAGTGACCACCTTCAGCTTAGGTCATGGTCCTGGAGTCCTGGGATTGAGTCCTAAATCAGGTTCCCTGCTCAGCAGGGTGTCTGCTTCTCCCTTTGAACTTCCCCTCTCATGCCCTCTCTCAAATAAATAAATAAAATAAATAAAATCTTAAAAAAAAAGACATGTAGGAAACTTGCCTAGATACTTCACATCTTAAAACATTAATAATCTTTAATAAATATGGTAGATAAAGCTTAGCTGTGAAGAAAAATCCCTTTCTCCTGGGAACATGAATAGAATAACTTTTATAGCTTTTCTTATAAATATGTATTACTGGGTAGTTCTGCTAGTGGAATATGTGTATGATAATAAATGGCACATAATACCTACCAATACAACACATCCTATATGCTGTTCTCTATTTACTCTTTCATCATACATGGTAATAAAGAAGATTTTTCTTAATAAAATTACAGCACACACTGGACAACACATATTAAAGATGGAAAAGTTGTAAGATGGAAGGAGCCCAGATACTGATACAATAATGGCTTAGAAAAGAGTCACCTGGCAATTAGCAACTTCCTTTGAATAAGGATGGAAGTGAGTATGTATCACTTCAATGCTCAGCACATAATACCTTGTGTTAGAATTCTGTTATGCACCCCCTCTGCCAGTTGGTTAGAGACAGCATGATGGAACTGAAGCTATACTCTGATGACAGTGAGGCCCAGAGATTAATACCTATGTCTTTGAATCTCTGGAGAATCACCGTGCAAATCAATTACACCAACTTTAAGGTAAGGTAAGGGAAAAATAAACTTCATATTTTAGCCATTTGGGGTTATGTTTATTAGAGAAAGTAATGATACCTTAACTAATATAAATGTCTTTGCCTTTAAGAGAATTTATGTGAGATTCAGAAAATTTCATTTTATCAGAAATTGGGTCATGGTCATATATCTTCTCCTTCTTGCCTTCTGCCAAAAATCCTGTAACTATCCAGGAAACGTAGGCCATTCTGTAGTTAAGTCCAAAACACAGGAAATTCATTCTGAACTGAAAAGAATCCTTGATGTACAGAGTATTCTTTGATCCCTCTTCCACATAAGATTTCTACAACAAGAACAACACTGCTATCTCAAAAGCAATGGATAATCCAAAAGAAATAAGAATAGGTGATACATAAGATTATCATAACCAAAATGGAATGAAATAAAACAATAAATGTCACATGAGAACATCCATCAGAAATTGATGTTGCAATAGATCAAATTTTGGATAGAACTTTAAAACACATGTTCCTCTAGTCATAAATGCACAAAAATTTAAAAAATAAAAAAAAATTCAACACAGATATACACTGACTCAGGCAGTTCATAAAATAACAAAGATGAAAAATTATGGACAGAGACAAAATGAGAAATACAAAGTAAATACTTCAGAGAAATGAAAAGCAAAGAGAAAATAACACAAAAATTCACAGACACTGCTCAAAGGGAAGAAAATGTGACATGGGCGCTACATTGAGAAAAACCAATCGAGAGAGAAACAAAGACATTAGCTATGGAAGAACAACAAAAGAAGAGATGTCAACTCATTGAAGGGAAACAAAATTCAAAGAGGAAACAAGAAAAGAACTTATCCAAGTTAAAAAATTCTGTTGTGAAGATTGAAATTATACTCTGTATTCTAGAGAAATAAAAAATATCTATTATTTGTTATATAACTTTCTACATCAGTTATAGAAAAATTCTCAAGAAAAATAATTGTGGCTAAAAAATTGACTATAGGAAAACTGCACTTCAAGCAGAATTTGTGAGACCTATATTTGCTGAATTATGTTGAGTAATATTCCATTGTATATATGGACCACATCTTCTTTATCCATTCACCTGTTGAAGGGCATCTCGGCTCTTTTCATAGTTTGGCTATTGAGGACATTGCTGCTACGAACATTGGGTTAAAGATGGCCCTTCTTTTCACTACATCGGTATCTTTGGGGTAAATACCTCATAGTGCAATTGCTGGGTCATAGGGTAGATTTATTTTTAATTTTTTGAGGAACTTCCACACTGTTTTCCAAAGTGGCTGCACCAACTTGCATTCCCACCAACAGTGTAAGAGGAGGATTCCCCTTTCTCCACATCCTCTCCAACAGTTGTTTCTTGCTTTGTCAGTTTTTGCCATTTTAACTGGTGTACAGTATACCTACAGTGGTAGGTATCTCAGTGTGGTTTTGATTTGAATTTCCCTGATAGCTAATGATGATGAACATTTTTTCACGTGTCTGTTAGCCATTTGTATGTCTTTTTTTTAGAAGTGTCTGTTCATTTTTTGATGTGATTATTTGCTTATTGTGCGTTGAGTTTCTGAGGTTCTTTATAGATCTTGGATAGCAGCCCTTTGTCTGTAGTGTCATTTGCGAATCTCTTCTCCCATTCCATGGGTTGCCTCTTCGTTTTGTCGACTGTTTCCTTTGCTGTGCAGAAACTTTTGATCTTGATGAAGTGCCAAAGTTCATTTTCGCTTTTGTCCCCCTTGCCCTTGGAGACGTGTCTTGAAACAAGTTGCTGTGGCCAGTGTCGAAGAGATTACTGCCTATGCTCTCCTCTAGGGTTATGATACATTCCTGTCTCACATTGAGGTCTTTCATCCATTTTGAGTTTTTCTTTGTGTATGGTATAAGAGAATGGTCAAGTTCCATTCTTCTGTATATAGCTGTCCAATTTTCCTAGCACCACGTATTACACCATTTACCTTTTTTCCATTGGATATTTTTTCCTGCTTTGTCCAAGATTATTTGACCATAGAGTTGAGGGTCCATATCTGAGCTCTCCATTCTGTTCCATTGATCCATGTGTCTGTTTTTGTGCCAGTACCATGATGTCTTGGTGATCACAGCTTTGTAATACAGCTTGAAATCAGGCAACATGATGCCCCAGCTTTGTTTTTCATTTTCAACATTTCCTTGACAATTCAGGATCTTTTCTGGTTCCATAAAAATTTTAGGATTGTTTGTTCCAGGACTTTGAAAAATGCCAATGTTATTTTGATTGGGATGGCATTGAAAGTATAGATTGCTCTGGGCAGCATAGACATTTTAACAATGTTTAGTCTTCTGATCCCTGAGCATGGAATGTTTCTCCATCTTTTTGTGTCTTCTCCAATTTCTTCCGTGAGTGTTTTGTAGCTCCTGGAGTATGAATCCTTTACCTCTTTGGTTAGGTTTATTCCAAGGTATCTTATGGTTTTTGGTGCTATTGTAAATGGAATCAATTCTCTAATTTTTCTACAGTTGTATTGCTAGTGTATAAGAAAGCAACTGATTTCTGTGCATTGATTTTGTATCCTGCCACATTACTGAATTGCTATATGAGTTCTAGTAATTTAGGGATGGGGTCTTTTGGGTTTTCCACATAGAGTATCATGTCATTTGCAAAGAGAAAGAGAGTTCGACTTCTTTGCCAATTTGAATAGGTTTCATTTCTTTTTGTTGTCTGATTGCTGTTGTTAGGACTTCCAGTACTATGTTAAACAATAGTGGTGAGAGTGAATATCGTGTTCCTGATCTTAAGGAAAAGGCTCTCAGCTTTTCCCCATTGAGAATGATATTCACTGTGGGCCTTTCATAGAGGGTTTTTAGGAAATTGAGGAATGTTCTCCCTATCCCTACACTCTGATGACTTTTAATCAGGAAAGGATGCTGTATTTGTCAAATGCTTTTTCTGCTTCAATTGAGAGGACCATGTAGTTCTTGTCCCTTATTGATTTGTTCTATCACATTGATTGATTTGCAAATGTTGAACCACCCTTGCACCACAGAGATAAATCCCACCTGGTCATGGTAGATAATCCTTTTAATGTACTGTTGGATCCTATTAGCTAGGATCTTGTTGAGAATTTTGGCATCCATATTCATCAGGAATATTGGTCTGAAATTCTCTTTTTTGATGGGGTCTTTGCCTGGTTTGGGCATTAGGGTAATGCTGGCTTCATAAAAAGAGTCTGGAAGTTTTCCTTCTTTTTCTATTTTTTGAAATAGCTTCAGGAAAATAGGTATTATTTCTTCTTTGAATGTTTGATAGAATTCCCCTGGGAATCCATCAGGCCCTGGACTTTTGGGGAAGATTTTGGATCACTGATTCAATCTCATTATTGGTTATCCATCTATTTATGTTGTCAATTTCTTCCTGTTTCAGTCTTAGTAGTTTCCAGGTTTCCAGGAAGGCATCCATTTTTTCCCAGTTGCTTAATTTATTGGCATATAGTTGTTGATAATAATCTCTAAATTTTTTTTTTTATTTCCTTGGTGTTAGTCATGATCTCTCCCCTTTCATTCATAATTTTATTTATTTGGATCCTTTCCTTTTCCTTTGGATAAATCTGGCCAGTAGTTTATCAATCTTACTAATCCTTAGAAAAAAACAGCTTCTAGTTTCATTGATCTGCTCTACTATATTTCTGGTTTCTAATTCATTGATCTCTGCTCTAATCGTATATTATTTCTCTTCTAAAGTGTGGCTTAGGCTTTATTTGTTGTTCTTTCTCCAGTTAAGGTATAAAGTTAATTTGTGTATTTGGGATTTTTCTTCTTTTTTTTTTTTTTTCTAAGTGAGGCTTGGATGGCTATGCATTTCCCTCTTAAGACCACTTTTGCAGTAGCTCATAGGTTTCAGACCAATGTGTTTTTGTTCTTATTTGTTTCCATGAGTTGTTTAAGTTCTTCTTTGATTTCCTGGTTGACTGAAACTTTCTTAAACAGGATGGTCTTTAGCTTCCAAGTGTTTGAATGTCTTCCAAGTTTCTTCTTGTGATTGAATTCCAGTTTCAAAGCATTATGGTCTGAGAATATGCAGGGAATAATCTCAATTTTTTGGTTAAGTTGGGACTTGATTTGTGACCCAGTATGTGGTCCATTCTGGAGAAAGTTCCATGCATGCTCAAGAAGAATGAGCGTTCTGTTGTTTTAAGGGAGAATGTTCTGTGTATATCTATGAGGTCCATCTGATACAGTGTGTCATTCAAAGAGCTTGTTTCTTTGTTGATTTTCTGCTTAGATGGTCTACTGCTGAGAGGGAAGTACTGAGGTCTCTTACTATGGACATATTATTATTAATATGTCTCTTTAAGACATTTGGCTTATAGTTGGCTGCTCCCATGTTGGGGGCAAAGATATTTATGATTGTTAAACCCTCTTGTTGGATAGACCCATTAAGCATGATATAGATAGATAAGGATAGAGTCCTTCTGTATCTCTAACTACAGTCTTTAGCTTAAAATCTAATTTGTCGGATTTAAGAATTGCTACCTCAGCTTTCTTTTGAGGTGCACTGGTATGAAAAATCTTTCTCCATCCCTTCACTTTCAGTCTGGATGTATCTTTAGGTTCAAAATGGGTCTCTTTTAGGCAGCATATGGATGGGTCCTGCCTTTTTATCCAATTTGCAACCCTGTGCCATTTCAGGGAGCATTTAAGCCATTCACGTTGAAAGTTACCATTTTATTGTCATTATGTTGCCTATGAAGTCCTTGTTTCTATAGATTTTTCTCTGTAAATTTCTGTTCTATATCACTCTTGGGGTCTTTCTCCTTTTATAGAACCTCCCTTAATAAATATTTCTTGCCAGGCCAGCTTGGTGGTAACATTCTTTCAATTTCTGCCAATCTTGGAAGCTCCTTAACTCTCCATCCATTCTGAATGACAGCCTTGCTGGATAAAGTATCCTTGGCTGCATGTTCTTTTCATTTAGTACCCTGAATATGTCTTGCCAGCCCTTTCTGGCTTGCCATGTCTCTGTGGACAGATCTGATGCTATTCTGATGTTCTTCCCTCTGTATGTAAGAAATCTTTTCCCTCTCACCACTTTCAAGATTGGTTTTTTGTTTGTTTGTTTGTTTTGATCTAAGACTTGCAAATTGTACCATCATATGTCCTGGCATTGGTCTTCTCATTGACCTTGGGTGGGGTCCTCTTTGCTTCTTGGACATGAATGCTTCTTTCCTTCCCCAGATTAGGGGAGTTCTCAGCTATAATTTGTTCAAATATCTTTTATACCACTCTCTCTCTCCACCCCCTTAGGGATCTCAATAATTCGGATATTGGAATAATTCTGATATTAGAACTAATCTCTCTCAGTTCAATTCCTTGGATTTTAATTTGTTTTTCCCATGACACTTCAATTTCCATCTTTACTATCATCTATCCTCTATCTCACTAATTTGTTCTTCTGCCTCATTTACCCTGGCAGTGTATCCAGCTTAGACTGCTTTTCATTCATTACATTTTTAAGTTTGACCTGATTAGATCTCATTTCTGCCCTTATAGATTCTACATTGTCAATAATACTTTTCTCAAGCCTAGATATGACCTTAATGATTGTTACTCTGAAGTCAGTTTCTGACTTCTTGGTTATATCCATGTCCAGTAGCTCTGTGGTAGAGGCAACATTCTTTGTTTCTTTTCTTTATTGGGGGTTCCTCCTCTTAGTCATTCTTTTGAGGGGTGGTTGAGGGAAGGTACAGAGTCCAAATTACTGAACATACCCCAAGCAAGATGCACCTGTTTTATAGGGACCTTGGTGTTGTTGGCCTCCTTTTTTTCCAGCCTGTCTTCTGGGGTAAGGGTCCACTGTGCTGTTACTCAGGCAATCCTGTGTGGGCAGAGTTGCCCTGCTCCCTGTGTATGTGTGTGTGTTTGGGGGGTGGGCTCAGTGAAAACCGGTTTGGGGGGCTTCTGTTCTCAGCCAGCTTTCCCTGACAGCTTTCTGTGTCTCTTCTGAGCCTCAGAGCAGAAGTGACCGTATACAAACCTCTGTCTCAGAACAGAGAGATAACAGTCATTTTCACTGAACTCTCCAGGCCACACTGTCTCCATTTCTGTCTATGCTGCTAAAAAACACTGTGTCCTGTGTTGTGCACCCCACCAAGCTCCAGGTTTCAGTCTGGGGGACCACCCCAAAGTCCTTTCCCTGCCACTGCCAGTCTGCAAGAGTGCTCCATCCCCCCACAGGAGGCTTTTGCGTGTTCCTGTGTTAGTTCACCTTCCCAGCACCAGTGCTTATGGGAGCTCCCTCCTATTCCACTTATCTTCTGCTAACTCTCCACAGAATCATGGCTTCCTATTTCATACCTCAAGACCAACAACTGGAGATATTCTGT
This sequence comes from Lutra lutra, assembly GCF_902655055.1. Taxonomy (NCBI): domain Eukaryota; kingdom Metazoa; phylum Chordata; class Mammalia; order Carnivora; family Mustelidae; genus Lutra; species Lutra lutra. Next base: position 27,618,710 of record NC_062281.1, read on the forward strand.
TTGTGGAGATCCAGATGCATCCTCTTACATATCAGGCTGATTTTGTGGGTGTTCAGAATGGTCTGGTAGATATCCAGCTCAATTCAGGGGACTGGTTGAAATCGGGTCCCCTACTCCTCTACCATCTTTTTCCTCCCCCTTTCTTGACTTTTCTTAGTTCTTTTCCCTACCTAAAGAATTCTAGGTTTGATAGTTTAAGTCATGTAAAATATTTTAGGGACATTATTCCAATTGTATCTAATGTACCAATGAAATTTATTAAAGTAAATATTCCTATGATATTGACCAAATCAACCCATGACCATGTTAAGTGTTCCACTTTGATTAGTATAGCACAGGGCATGCCTACTATGTGTAAACATAGGTACAGACACCATGAATAGCACTTGGAAATATCTACTACATTTGAATATGTTATGTCCCATAAAACAGGTGAAAGCATGTTAGATGCAGTATGATTTGTAAAAGAAAAAGAAGCAATCTAACAGTATCTCATAATAAATATATCTAGTTTATTAATGCACAAAAATAAAAATGTAGCAATCAAGGGGCACCTGGGTGGCTAAGTTGTTAAACATCTGCCTGAGGCTCCAGTCATGATCCCAGAGTCCTGGGATCAAGCCCCACATTGGGCTCCCAGCTCAGTGGGAAGCCTGTTTCTTCCTCTCCCACTCCCCCTGCTTGTGTTCCCTCACTCACTGTCTCTCTCTGTCAAATATTTTTTAAAAAGTGGCAATCAAAATGAATATATTCCCATGTTTTTCAATAGTAACATTTAAAAATGAGTGAAAATAGTAAGTTTATAGAGAATTCATAGAGATGGAAACCATTTAAAACAAGAAAACAGAATCTTCAATGAATTAGGAAAAATATACATATATGAACAAAATGAGGAATTTAACAAAAATCGTAAAAAGAACTAACCAGAAATTCTGGAGTTGAAGGAGTCAATGAATACAATTAAAAAATACAATAAAGATCATTGGCAATAGAGTAAAACAAAGGAAAAAATAAATGATCAAGAGGACAGGAACTCTGAACTAAGCCAATTAGAAGAGAACAAAAAAAAAAGTGGAAAAGAGCAAAGAAAGTCTATGAGATCTATGGGATTTAACCAAATGTACAAATATTAAAATAAGGTTCCAGAAAGATGATTAAAAAAAAAAAATAAGACAGGTCAGAAAGTTTATTTGAACTAGCTGAGAATTTTCCAAACCTGAGAAGAGACCTGGACATCCAAGTTCACAAAGCTAAGCCATCACCCTATAATCTCGATGCCAAAAGACCTCTGTAGAACACACAGCAATGAAACAGTAACAAATCAAAGAATAAAGAATCTGAAGAACATAAGAAATGGAGAGGTGTGGTGGATAGTAAGGGAAGAAGAGTGCCTATAATGGAGCTCCTATTAGGCTATCAGCACATTTCTCAGCAGAAACTTTATAGAGAAGGAGGAAGTGAAATGGTATATTCAAAGTATTAAAAGATTAAAAATTGGCAGCCAAGAATACTCTATATGGCAGAATTATCTTTCATATATGAAGGAGCTATAAATACTCTCACTCAAGCAAAACATGATGGAGTTCATCACTGCTACATCTCCTTTGCAAGAGATGTTGAAAGGAGTTCTTCAAGATGAAATGAAAAGATATTAATCAGGGACATGTGAACATACAAAAGTACGCAACACAATGGTTAAGGTAAATACACAGATTTAGAAAATAAGATCTGTAAAAGGATGGTGTGTTAACCATTTAACTACAATATACAGTTTTTTTTTTTTAATTTAAATCCAATTAGCCAACATAGTATCAGATGTAGTCTCAGATGTAGAGTTCAATAATTCAACGTTTTAAAGGAAAAGATCACTCAAAATAAGTATAGCAACTATAATTTTTTTTAATGAATACATAGTATAAAAAGGGGTAAATTGTGATATCAAAAATATAAAAAGGGGATAAACAGACAATTAAAGTTAAATTGTTATCGGCTTAAAATGAACTGTTTTATCTATGAAGTGCTATATGTAATCCTCATGGAAACCACAAAGCAAAACCTAGAGTAAATTCACATAAGAATATACTCTACTTCCCCTGACGTAGAGAACACCACAAATTTACAAAGGTAGGGAGAGAAAAAAGAAGGAAAAGGAAACAATATAAATATAAAACAACCAGAAAGTAATTCAGATAGCATTAATAACATTTTATATTTAATAATTAATCTAAATTTAAATAGATTAAATTCAACAATCAAGAGGCACAAATTGTCTGGATAAGTGACAAAAGAAGACCCAACTATAGCCTGCTGACGAAAGATTCATTTTCGATTTGAGGACATGCATAGCTCAGGGGGAAGGGATGAAAAAAGATACGTACTCCACGAAAGTAGAAACCAAAAGAAAAAGCTGTACTTATACCACACAAAATGGACTTGAATCTAAAAACAGTAACAAGAAACAAAGAAGTTTGTTATATAATGATCAAAGAGTCAATTTATGAAGAAATACATAATAATTATAAATATATATATGCATCCAACATCAGGACACCTAATACATGAAGTAAATACTAATATATATGAAAAGAGAAATACAGCAATTAAACATAAAATTAACATAGAAACCCTGGACTTGAAACATACCTTTGACCAAATGGATCTAACAAACATGTATAGAATATTTCACTCAGTAGCACCAAAATCATATTCTTCAGAAATATTCTCCAGGACAGACCACATGATAGGACACAAAACAAGTTTTAGCAAATATACAATGATTGAAATCATGCCAAGGATCTCTCCTGACCATAAAGGTATAACACTAGAAATTAAAAAGAAAAAACTGGTAAAACTACAAATATGTGGAAATTAAAAAATCCAGTCCTGAACAATCAAAGAGTCAAAGAAAAAAATTAAAAGCAAAACCCAAAAATATCTTGGACAAATGAAAATAGGAAATGCCAAAACCTATGGGATGCTGCAAAAGCTATTTTGAGAGGGAAATTTATAGCAGTAAGCTCATATATTACGAAAATAGAAAATCTCAAATAACCCAACTTTATACATCAAGGAACTTCTAAAGAAAAAAAGAACAAACAAAACCCAAAGTTAACAGAAGGAAAGAATAACAAAGATCAGAGTGGAAATAAGAAAATAGAGACTGGAAAAACATAGACAGGATCAACCAAGTTAAGAGCTGGCTATTCTAAAACAATCTCCCTTTATAATTTCAAGAGTAAGTCACAATAATTCTACTTTCTAACTGATCTTTAATGGTCTTTTCTTCATTTTTCTGCCATGCAAATTATCCAGACAGAAATTGTCATTATTCTGCTCAACTATAACAGCATTAGAACAGAAAAGACTGCTTGTGGTTTAGTGCAAAGAAATGCACATGAGTTTAAGAAAGGGCCATCATTTATCAGATTTTACCAAGCCCTCTTCCCAATATTCATGTTTCAACCATTCTGTGTTTCCTGAGCACATTCAACAACATCCATTGCTTCTTTTTCTGCTTGACACATTCTTCTCCCATCTCCCATATTCCATTTCACCTGGATAATTCTCATTTATTGTTCAGATCTCATTTGAAATTACCCTTCCTAAGATCTCCCCTGCCAGAGACTATCCTATAGCTTTCATTGTATTCGTTCCTTTACATAATCATGCTTATTAAAATTAAAATAACTTAGGAATTTCTGGCATTCTCACGATCCCTATCAGTCAAATTAAGATTTTTTGTCTGCAGTATAAATACAGCCTTGAAATTAACAAAACCCACCTGAGTTGAAGTGTTTCCTAAATCATTTCCTTACCACGTATGGCTTGAGGGAGAAAAGAGCTTTGCTAACTTTAAAGTAACCAAAATTCCTAGTGGACACTGTATTTTGAGAACCTGAAAGAATCATACAAGAAGCTATGGTGCCTGAAGCCAATTATTAATTCACAAAGAGGATTTAATTCCAATTCACTATTAATACCATTAAACAGACTGCCTGAGAGATATTGCAAATGACTTAAGCTAGTGCTTCCTAAACTTTAATGTGCCGGGAGGGCTTGCTAAACTTTGGATCAGGGTGGAGCCTAATTCTGTATTTCTAATAAGCTCTCGGGTTAAGCTAATGCTGCTAGCTTCATACGTCTCTGAGGTTTGAGTAGCAGAATCTTAAACTGCATTTCTTGTGGGGGGTGGGGGGACACTACATAATCTGCTTTTGAGAAAGTATGAATTAAAAGGAAAGACTCTTTTACACTGATTAAGGCCGCTTTTCTTACCAAGGAAGGATATGTGGGAAAATTTGTATGTTAGTATGTTTACAGAAATTCCACAAGTGTATAGAATTTTCCCTAGGATGAACACAGAACTTTCCTCATTCATGAAAATGTGCACGCTAAATGTGCACACACAGAACATAGAAAAAAGAGGTGAAAAACAAATTATTCAAGATGTAGCAGGGATACAAGGCAAGTAGGAAACCTGCATGGAAAAAGGAGACAACAGAAAGGAAATGAGCCACTGGGGAGTATGGCTTCATTGATGTCTAAATCATTATTAGTTTGTGATAAATATTAGAAATAAGACAGTAGGGCACCTGGGTGGCTCAGTGGGTTAAAGCCTCTGCCTTCAGCTCAGGTCATGATCCCAGGGTTCTGGGATCCAGCCCCTCACTGGGCTTTCTGCTCAGCAGGGAGCCTGCTTCCCTTCCTCTCTCTGCCTGCCTCTCTGCCTACTTGTGATCTCTGTCTGTCAAATAAATCAACTCTTAAAAAAATAATATTAAATTAAATAAATAAATAATTTTAAAAAAAGAAATAAGACAGAAATTCATTTTTTGTTCTTTAAGTTGGCAATAGAGAGTCACTGCAACCTCTTTATTGTCCTAAGTAAACTGTTACTGTAGGAGACATTAATTTATTTACAGTAAACACAGATTGGAAAAGAAAGAGACTAATGGAGGAAAAGATACATACCAATTTTAATCTGAGACAGAAACTAATCTGAGACAGAAACCATGTACTTGTCTTTCCCTAACACAGTTTGAACTTTGAGAAAGGAAATTACATGCTCCCCAATTCAACTTAATAACTATAGTAATATGACCTCACTATTTTGTCTTCTTTAGCAAAACTTACACATTCTAGGAGACTTACATGGGACAATAACTTGGTTGTTTACTATAGAAATTTCCTAAAAGATGTATCAACTCTTCCATAGAAAGCATTAGCAAATAATATTTTCCCTTTGTACCAATGCCTCAAAATCTTTACCTTGTTGTATCCACTAATGGTAAACCATTACATCATTAATTTTATTCATCTTAACGAAGGCTCTGAATTAAAAGACCAATCTTTGGATTCACAAAGTTTAACGAATAGACACTAGCAGGTAGATAATTAAGTCTGTAGATCTTTTTATCTAATAAAAGATCAGTCTTAAAAGAAACTTCAAATTCCCAATATATTCTGACTCGTGTTTCTCTTTCTATTACATTACCAAAATGCTATTGAGTCATCAAGGTCAGCAATATACAGATTTTTCTCATCAGCATGTTGTGCTTATATTTGGGGAGCTGACCTTCAGCAAATCAAAACCATGTATAAGGAAAAAATATATAAGCAAAGAATGATTGGAGACAAACTGTAAACATTTTTAGACTCTATTTTCACTGGTTCAGCAGGCAGCATAGGGTCAAATTGGAGGAACCCTCTAACAGAGTTATTTCCAGGGAACCAAATCGCAATCAGGCTCTGGATCTTGAAAAATTAACTACAAACTCAAAAAAATCTTGTTCCCGAAGTCTGTAGCTAATTTATGCAAAAGGAAGGACTTCAATTCTTTAGGTTTTATTGAGCTTTATGAAAATTTATCATCTGCGGGGTGCCTGGGTGGCTCAGTCGTTAAGCTTCTGCCTTCAGTTCAGGTCATGATCCCAAGGTCCTGGGATCAAGCCCTGCTTCAGGCTCCCTGATTGGCGGGAAGCCCGCTTTTCCCTCTCCTACTTCCCCAGCTCATATTCCCTCTCTCACGGTCTGTCAAATAAATAAATAAACTCTTTAAAATATATATACATATCATCTTTAAGTACATAGTCTGATGAGTTTTGGTAAATGTTTGTAGATGGGCAACTATGTAAATGTCTTCAAGCCAAAAGTACCAGAAAGCCACCTGAAGTTGAACACACTGGATTTCACACACCTGGGGAAGGAGAGGGTGTCTCAGGAAGAGGGTATTAGATCTTGTGCTAATTTAGTTTGTGTACTGTTTAAGGAACTAGTAAGGCTTTGTTGTGGGTTGGAGGCTGGTAACAAGCACAGGGAAGTCTAAGCTTGGATACCTCCAATCTTTACAACAGAAGGGAAGGCTAGACTGACTGACAAAGTAACAGCAGTCACTCATCTTTGGACAGAGGAAGGTTTGGGGTCTCAAACAATGTTCGTGTTTTGAATATTTCAGATAGGATTACAGAATGGTCTTATTTTTATCTTGGTCCTTCACGATCACAGTCTTTTTTTTTTTTCCTTTTTTTTTCTTTTTAATTTAATGTTGATGGTCTGTGAAACTGTTTAACAGAAGTACACCAATAGCTAAGCTGTGGTAAGCTAAGAGGTATGTCAGCTTATGGTAACACTAATTCCTGGCTGACAGCACCAAGCTAGCAGTATTTGAATGTCAGGAGTTGCTTTTCCCTGTCTCATAACAGTGACCACATACAGACTTCAGAATATTTCCATATTAAGGCATCCCTCTATCTTTTCACACTTAGTTCCCACTCAGCACACAACCAAGTAAACTACTGATACATTTTCTGTTGCTATAATTTTGCCTTTTCAGAATTTCAAAGAAATGGAATCAGATATACTCTTTCTCTGGTTTCTATCACCTAGCAAGTTATCTCTGGGATTCATCTCTGTTGTTGAGTGTGTTACTAATTTCTTCCTTTTTATTATTTAATTTTGCATAGATGTACTATAATTTGTTTATCCCCCAGATGATCCACAATTGGATCAAAACTGGAACCAGCCCAGACAGTGGAGCTTCTCAAGGTCAGGTGTGTTGGGTTTTACTCTGGTCACCCCTCCCCTGTGCTGTCTCGGATCTCTCTTTTTCCCAAAAGGTAAAAATGGAGCTCCTGTCCTCTTGTCCTTATAAGAGAATTCTCCTTATACTTAAACAGAGGCACTATGTCTCATTAAAACATAGATGTGTCACAGGTGTGTCACCTTTCTGCTGAGATCTTATGCTCTATGGAAAACGCAAGACCGACTGTCTTCATTTTCTCCCAGTTCACATACCTCAGCATGGGGGTGAACCAGAACTCACCTGTAAAAAAGACTTTTTTTTTTAAAGGTAAAATTCCGAGTATCATATAAATAAGTCCTGAGATGTAACGAATGGCATGTTGACTGGCTAATAAGACCGTGTTTCACATCTAAAATTTACCAAGAAGACAGAACTTATGTGTGTTCCCACCACCGCAAAAAAGTGGTAACCAGGTGAGATGATCAGATGTGATCACGAACTTGAGTGTGGTAATCCCTTTACAATCTGTATTAAATCACACTATAAAAAACTGGAACCAGCCCAGACAGTGGAGCTTCTCAAGGTCAGGTGTGTTGGGTTTTACTCTGGTCACCCCTCCCCTGTGCTGTCTCGGATCTCTCTTTTTCCGCTATTATGAGTAATGTTGACAGGTACATTCACATAAAAAACTGTGTGGGTACGTGTTTTCCTGAATAATCACACAGGAATTATAGGACTTGGTTATAAGGTAACTGGTTTGTGTTATTTTAAGAAATTGCCTAATTCTTTCCAAAGAGGCTGCATCATTTTTAGATTGTTTCTAAAGAGGTAGCGAGAGAGTTCTAGATGTTCCATATTTTTAACAACAGTTGGTATCATTATCTATTTTATTTAGTATACTGTGATAATACAATGTGATTTTAGTTTAGATTTCTCTAATGACCAAAAGTGTTTAGTAACTTTATGAGCTTGTTGGCTCTTTATATATAATAAATATATTTTATATTCTTATTAATATATTCTTAGTAAAATGACTATTAAAACTGCTTGTCCATCTTTATATCTAAGTTTTAAAAGTGTCCTATTCAGGATGTAGTTCCTTTGTTAAATACAAATTTCAAAAATACTTTCTAATAATCTGTGGCATGGCTTTTAATATTTTTAAAAATGTGTACTTAGCAAACAAAAATTGTTAATTTTGATAAAAATTTATTTTTCCTTTTGAATTTTAAGGCTTATCTTAAAAATAAAAAAAGAAACCTGTGTCTCACAAAATGTCAAAGTTTTCTTCTAGAAGTTTTAGGTTTTAGATCAAAGGCCTAAACATGAGACCTATTTTTATTAGAAGTTAGGCTGTGTTTAATGTTTACTATATTTGGAAGTGCTGAGGCTTCAAGTATCCTTGCTTTTGCCTCTCCTTTAAATTTTGAATTTTGCTAAGTACTCCTCCTCACAGATTTTGCATCTTTCATCTCTTTCAACCATAATTCACTATTATACTGGAGCCCTGTTGGTGTTGTAGTGAGGTGTGAGGGAGAGGCAGTTTTCCATAATCATACCATTAAATCGCAATTTTTTAATGGGTCTATGTTCCTGGGTGGGACCTTCACAAGTGTTTCTTCAGTGGTATGGAGGTTTATTTTTTTTCCTCCTTAGGTGAGACAAAAAATTTTTCTGTGGAGAACAGGGTTCTGTTATGGAGAATCCTCTGTACATACTTTAACCACAACTATTCTCCTTCTCCTGATGGAACCATGAGCTGATCTTTCTCGATGCTCACCATGAGAATTTGGTGGATATCCTGAAGATAAAACACACTGAAGTATTGCCCCAACCCCCAAGGACTACGTCCCGAAAAGTCCATTTAAGTGTTTCTACTGATTTATGGCTCCAAAGACTTCTGCTCCAGGTAAGGGGGTCTTCTCAGCTGTGACTCTTTGAATTAGTTTCCCTGTCCAAATTTCAGAGTGAAGGTTTGCCTTGCAAACTCAGTTCTTATGAATCCAAAAAATTTTCTTGAGGTTACTTTTATTATGCTTTTTCTTGTTCTAAAGAAGAGGCTGATGACTATGTTCTTTAATGTTAGAACTGAAGCCAGAAATTGATACCTTTTTATATATGCTGACCTTGAACTATTCACTGAACTGCAAATAAATTAAGAAGAACATTCTGGAAATAGGTACTATTCTCTGCGGCTCTCTGCTCAGTGAGGAGCCTGCTTCCCCCTCTCTCTCTGCCTACTTGTGATCTCTCGCTCTGTGTCAAATAAATAAATAAAATTAAAAAAAAAAAAAGAAAGAAAGAAAAGAAAAATGTACTATTCTCAGACTTGGGAGCCAGAATTTTTCCATTGCATCTCCAATGAGAAGAACTGATTTTTTTCCCCCAAGATATACGCTGTATTGTAGAAACACTAATATACCTATGTCAGAATGTTGTCATCCTTAATCAATTATTCCATTTCTCTGGTTCCTTCCTGAAGTTGTCCTTGGTGAACTGTAAACTGTTCCTAGTATTCACAATGAAATTTGAGTAATTAGTATAAGTCATTTATTGCTTAATTTTCATCACTGATATTTCTAGAATAATGCATCTATTATGTGAGAAAATTTCAAGATGTAACATGTAAATGTATCTCCAGATTTTCTACTGGTCTCAATAACACTAAATATAGGACGCCTGGGTCTGAGTGACTGAGGGTGGCTCAGTCATTAAGCGTCTGCCTTTGGCTCAAGTCATGATCCTGGGGTCCTGGGATCCAGAGCTATGTCTGGCTCCCTGCTCAGTGAGGAACCTGCTTCTCCTTCTCCCACTCCCCCTGCTTGTGTTCCCTCTCTAGCTAGCTGTCAAACAAATAAATAAAATCTTAAAAAAAAAAACAAAACTAAATATGTAAAATAAAACTTGTGGGTTTTTTTGTCTCCCCCCCCTAAAAAAATATGGAAGCCCTACCTCAAAACAAAACAGGTTTTTTTGTTCCTCCCCCACAAAAAAAAAAAAAAAAAAATGGAAACCCTACCTCAAAATAACTTGACAGCCAATATCATACTCCAGATTTGTGAAGAAAATTCTTATAAAGATTACCACTTTGATTTAATATTGTCCTTGACAACTGTTCAATAACAATATCAAGAGTACTTAGTACCTTTAAAGTTCTACAATTAGTGCTTTTTCCAAAGAAATGAAACTATTTTAGAAATAGAGAAAATTATAGACTTAGAAAATGTCAGAATATGAAAATTCTGAAAAAAACATTCTAAGAAAATAGGAGTTTAATAATTCTTCTGCTTATCAGTCAAATATACATAATAGTTGTGTTTATGATACTATGAGGAAGGTAAGGAAGAAGCGGTGACAGCAGTCAAAATAATAGTTTCTTAATTATATTTGTCAAAACTAAATTATTTCTAAAGAAGCTAATTTTGGCAAGAAGACTCAGATAATCATGATTTAAAAATTAAATTCTAATAAATGAGCTTCTTTGCTGTAGGATTCTTTCAGTGGCAAGCATGCTGATGTGCATTCAGAATCCCAAACTTCCTAATTAGAGGAACAGTTTTCCAAATGTATCTATATCTTTGAAACACATATGGACTCCTTGATAAAAGCTAATGTCACCTGAAGGGCCATTAAGGAAATAATTATTTATAAGATATAATGTTTGAAAGTTGAATATTCTATTATAGAATTTCCTGTTAAAATAGTAATGTATAGCCCTTCCAAATCCCTTCAAGTTTTCCCTGAGTAGGGAACAAAGTTGAAGGTATCCAGCTTCTCGATTTCAAGATATATTACAAAGCTGTATTAATCAAGACATCATAGTATAGACATAAAAAGGAGCACATACACTATTGAAACAGAATAGAGAACTCAGACATAAACCCGCACATATATGGTCAATTATTTTTGATAACCATATCAAGAATACAAAATGGGGAAAGGACAGTCTCTTCAATAAGTGGTGTTGGGAAAACTGGGTATCTGTAAACAAAAGCATGAAACTGGACCCCTACCTTATACAACTCACAAAAAAATTATTTGTAAAGTTAATTAACTTGTAAAGACTTAAATATAAGTCTTTAAAACCATAAGACTTCTAGAAAAAAAATGGAAAAAGATCCTTGACAGTGGCCTTGGCAAGATTTCTCTGATAACACCAAAAGCACAGACAACAAAAGCTAAAATAAACAAGTGGAGCTACATCAAATTAAAAAGCTTCTGCACAGCATGGAAATCAAATTGAAAATGCAACCGACACAATGGGAGGAAATATTTGCAAATCATGTGTCTGATAGGGGGCTAATATCCAAAATACATGAAGAACCCATACAACTCAACAGTAGAAAAGCAAATAATACAATTATAAAAATGGGCAAAGGACCTGAGTAAACATGTTTCCAAAGGAAACATACAAATACCCAGAAGATCCATGAAAAGGTGCTCAACATTACTAATTATCAGGGAAATGAAAATCAAAACCACAATGAGATCGCACTTCACATGGGCTGGGATAACTATTCTCAAAAAGAGATAACAAATACTGGCAAGGATGTGGAGGAAAGTGCTCCTTTATGCACTGTTGGTGGGAATATAAAACAGTATCGCTGTATGGAAAACAGTATAGAGGTGCCTCAAAAAAATTAAAAAGATAAACTACCATATGATCCAGCAATTTTATGCTCTGGTATGTATTTGAAGCAACTGAAATCAGTATCTCAAAGAGATAGCTGCCTTCATACCTCTTGGGAGATTATTCACAATAGCCTTTGATGGATGAATGGACAAAGAATGTGTATACACACACACACACACACACACACACACACACACAAATATCGTTCAACCATTAAAAAGAAAGTAATTCTGCCAGGTTTTTTATTACTGCCTTCACTAGTACTTTCTATTTTACATGGTCTTTGATATTTTCCATGTTTACCTTCATATTAAATGTCTAAATTACATGAACATGACTTTCTAGCCTAGTTTCTATGTCAATCCCTGACATACAGGAAGAAATGAAAAGTGTTGCTCCACATTCTAGCTAGCCAAATTCATTTTTTATTTTAGTGGCAGCCATGGGTGACAGACAGCTCCATGTGAGCTCAAACTCAACCTGGGCAGGCAGCATCCTCTTTTCAAAATGCATGCACTTCTGTTTTTCTACTTTTTCGCCAACATTTAATTTGACAGTCTAAGAATCTTCTTGGCACATGGAAGCAAGATTTGGAAACACAATGAAGTTAATGATAGGCTTTCACTTTCATGAGACAGTTCCGGATAGCATTTTGAAAGCTTCTCAGAAGTTCTAAAATTTTGAATTGAGCTTCCATTTCCTACGTTGGAGAGTTCTACAATAAACACACAATTATAATGGCTTTCCCTCCTTCCTCTCTCACTCTTATTGCTCCTTCATTTCTTTTAACTGGGATCTTCTGAACAATGTGTATTCATGTTCTCATCTCAGCCTCTTTTGTGAGGAGAAAAATTAGAAGCTAAGTCTCTATGACTTTTGTAGTGAGATACAGGATTGATCTTTATATGAAGACTGATATGGTGGAGAACTTTCTTCCATTTTCCTCTTGGTTTTAAGTATCATTGCCATGAGGTCTCCCTGACAGCTCTCCTAATGATCTCTCATCTCTATGTATCTGGGTACAAAGATTCAGATATCACACTTTAAATACAGGAAAATTAAAATAAGGAAATAGGATTTATTCCTAAAAAAACAGAGCTAATAAAATATTTCTGCAAGCATAGATTGGGATTCTATAATGTGACTGCTAATGAGAATTGTGTGAACATATTGAACTCACATTTAGGAGTTTTTCCATCATCTCCCCCTTTAATCAGTTTTATTTCTAAAAACAGCAGTAGCTTTAGCTTTCCTAGACATTCTGTCTTGCACAAGAAAAATCACTGGCTTACCTGTCTTGTTCTCTATTAATTATACTAAGTCCTACCCCATCTTTTCCACTTTTAATACCATTCACGTTTATTCCTTTCTATGCTTATTATCATGTTTTGTGCAGATAGCTAGGCTTTTATGATTGAACTATTGCTACTAGAATTGTATCCTTCCTTTCAAGCATTTGCTTTCTATATTCTACATAAAAAGCCATATAAATTTTTGGAAAACATTTCTGCTTATAGATCACTACCATATAAAAAAATGGGTCTCCTCAGCAATTTTAAGGTTAGCTAGTACAGTATGAATTACTCCATAAAGGAAGCAATTTCAGGACTCCTATATCATTCGATATTCCTCTTGAGGGTGTTGTATTTATTAAAAACTTCTCCCACATAGGGCATACCTACTCCCTTCTAAAGACTGATCATGAAATTGTATTCAAAATCAAATGGTGTTAAATTCACGGAAATCACTGTGTTGAAAGCACCTATGTAGAGATAAAGATCAGGTCTTAGTGGTCTTTGGATTTTCTCTTGCCATTCATTTGCCTCACAATAAATCACACCATCCACAAAACAGTATAAAATTACACTTTCAACAGATGAGAAAGAAAGAAAGAATGGAAGAGAGAGTGGGCTGGGGGGAGAGGGAAGGAGGAAAAAAGAGAGAAGAGAGAGAAAGAGAAAGAAAGAAATGGTTTGCTAAAGGTTATCTCCCATCCCTTCCCAAAAAGCATATGTATTTCTCCAAAGTCTAAGATTACATGTTTAAAATCATCTAGAATTTATCCAGTTAAGAGTTCTGTTTATACAAGGAGAGTCCTCTCTAATGCTTAAAATTGCTACTAGCTTACCACTTATATTTTACAAAACGATTTTGGCTCAGGGAGTACTTATAAAAATCTCAGGGAGTACTTATAAAAAAGCAGCCCAAAAGACCAGAACTTTATCAGTTTTGTCAACACTTATATCCTCAGACGTAGACAAGTACCCAATTCCCAATGGGCACTCGAAAACAAAAACACCTAACTCCCACTTGAATGAATGCTTCAACCATTAACAAAATAAGCAGTTATTGAAAAAGTGCCAATCCTTATGAGGGTACAGTGTGCCCTTATTTTCAAAAAGTTCTCGATTCTAGTTTAATGATATGCATAATAAAGTATTGGGGGAGGCATGTACCGTCTATAACCTACTTTGAAATGGACCAAAGCTAAGAGGGACAAATAGATGGATAATTATGGATAAAACAAGCATAACAAGATATTAATTATAAAATCTGGGTGGTGTTACATGGGTCCATGTTTCTTTCAACTTTTCATTAGGTTTGAAAATTTTCATAACATGCTAGGGGGAAAAGTGGCAAGAGTGAGATTTCTAAAGAAATCTGTTTGTACCCTCAATTTTCCCCAGATTTGGAAATCCTTGGAAATTCCCAATGACATCTATAACATGTTTATTAAGAATAGAACAAATCTAGAATATCTAAATAGAGACTTCTTTGAAGAATTTACAAATCTGAATATTATATTTTCAAAGCCAATGAATTATGTCCATGTTTCAAGATACAGCATTGGTGGGGCAGAAATATAATCCTTCATATGAAATGATTTCACCATAACATTTACATGTTTATAATCTTCCTTTTCCACTGTTTCACCAAAGTGCTTAAAGAATGTCATAAATATGAAGTTTTATTTGGTATGGTTGTGCCTTATTCTAACCCAACTTTCATTCTTATTCTAGTATTTATTCATGCAAATATTACCACAGTATCAAGAATTATATCAAGAAAACTAAAATTATTAAATGAATGAATGAGTGACATCTCTTATGCCCCCTGTTTTCCCAGCACCAACCATAAGGCCATTTCCTCTTTTTCTTGGCATTCTTTTTCCATAATTTATGCCAAATTTCTGAAGACCTCTTGAAAAAGTTCTCAAACCTGGACACCTACTGAGTCACTCCCAAAGTCCTTACTAAGGGTATTTTGCTATATTAGAGTCATATTACATATTTATTACTACATATTTTCCTCTACTATATAAAAGACTTGAATTTATAGCTAATGGTTTAGTAAAATTGATTTTATCTTGTGATGATTTATAATTTTAATTATATTAATAATTTACAAATAATTTGTAATTATTTTCTTTCAGTTGTTAAGACTCACACCTCTAACATGTCCATGGTTTGACTTCTTTGTACAGCTATCCCCATGGGCAAGAAAGTAGCCAAAGGACTGCCTTAGGACAACACCTTGAATTTTTTTTTAATTCATTCTAAACTTCTGATTTAATACTAATATTTTCTTGCTTCACTATTGAAATAGATCATTTAGCTCCTATTGAAAAATGTATTTTTCTCAACACAACCACAGAAAACTCTGATTCTCAAAATTTTATTTTCTGCCACTTTAAAAAAATACAGTGCTCATACTGTCACAATGTTATACCAGTGCTTTCCAGCCTTGCCATCTGAAACCAGGTAGTACATTGTCATCACCTGCTCTCCTAGCCATCATTTTTTGAGGCAGACAGGAGATGCTGATTCAGATAAGTAATGAAATTAACAATATGTATCAGTTGAGGTACTTGGTGTCAGGACTGATAATGAAACTGATTTCTTAGAGTTGAATATTTCAAGTCAGAGTGTATGTATGTAAGAGATTTTGTTTCCATATACAAATTTGCTAACGAACCTCTACCACTCTCCAACCTTGAGATTCTAATCCTTACCTAGAACAACTTCACAGACATAGACAAAATAATCTGGTAGACAAAAACTTTATATTTCTACAGTTGTACCCTCCAAATAAGCAGATGTGATCCTGAAACAGGATTCCTTGCCTCTCTCTTCCATGGTTCCTACAACATTCTCAATTAGCACCCAAGAAAATGGGGGAGGGGTTAATTTAGTTTGCAATTGGAGTTCGAGTATTACTATGTTTATAATTAAGGAAGTAATCAAGTAGGAGTTTGTTTCTGTGTATATGTAATGATTAGACACAGCTTTCTAGTCTGAGTCATCCATTTTGCAACACTTACTATACCCTTTAAAAATGTAATTTCTGGGGCGCCTGGGTGGCTCAGTGGGTTAGGGCCTCTGCCTTCGGCTCAGGTCATGATCTCAGGGTCCTAGGATCGAGCCCCGCATCGGGCTCCCAGCTCCATGGGGAGTCTGCTTCCTCCTCTCTCTCTCTCTCTCTCTGCCTGCTTCTCTGCCTACTTGTGATCTGTCAAATAAATAAATAAAATCTTTAAAAAAAAAAAAGTAATTTCTTACTTCTCTTCACTCTGGCAACTTTTAAATAAGACTTTCTTATTTATCTTCTAAGACCTAAAACCCAAAAGGCGTTACTTCTAACTAAAAGTTTTATTTGACTCTTCTAATTTGGTAGGTTTTTTTTCTGTACCTTCAGATATTAATTTGTATATTTTACTATTATTTCATTTAATAAGATGTTATTATAATTCTTCATTCATCTACATACGCAGCATGTGTTATTTGAAGGTTATATTTAGGACAGGGCTACTTAATCCAGATTCTTTACTATTTATACGTGTAACAATCAAAGTAGTTAACATTTACTTACATTTCCAGGGACTGCACCATGTACACTAACACATTTAATGTTCTAAACAAAATGATGATGCAGGTAATCTTATTATACTCATTTCACAGGCAAGGAAATGGAGTCATAGAAATGTAACATATTCTGCCCAAGAATAACAGTAAAGAAATGCCCTCCGATTTCTTAGTTCTGCAATATCTGTCACTTCAATGTATATTCAAGTCTATTTCAATATTAGCAAAAAAAGTAAGAATTTAAAAACAAATATGACCCATACTAGAAGAATTACATTAGTACAGAAAGAAATATAGGACAATCATTAAAATGGCATTTTAAAAGGATATTTTTTTTTTTAAGATTTTTATTTATTTATTTGACAGACAGATCACAAGTAGGCAGAGAGGCAGGCATAGAAAGAGAGAGAGAGAGGAGGAAGCAGGCTCCCCACTGAGCAGAGAGCCCGATGTGGGGCTCGATCCCAGGACCCTGGGATCATGACCTGAGCTGAAGGCAGAGGCTTTAACCCACTGAGCCACCCAGGTGCCCCTAAAAGGATAATTTTAAATGCAAATGTCCACATCTTAAGTGAAAAAACACATTAAAATCAAAAACAATATATTTTGCTCAGTATATCAGGTGTTCAATAGGACTTTGCTAAATTACATTTTATCTCTAAATACAGAATAATATTTAAAAAGATACAAAATTAAAATGATTGACAAAGAGATAGACCTACTAATGGCTAACATTTAAAGAATTTGCTACGATGCAATTATTATATAGATCTTTTCAGTAATTACCACCTTGATATTATATTTGCTATAAAACTAATTCCCAGATACTAATGTATAAATGTATGAGAAATGCAAATACTAATATAGAAATGTGGCAGAATGTCTCCATCTCCTCATCCTCAGTGGTGTATTTGAAAATGGTGTATTAAAAAAAATTGGAGGGTGCCTGGGTGGCTCAGTGGGTTAAGCCGCTGCCTTCGGCTCAGGTCATGATCTCAGGGTCCTGGGATCGAGTCCCGCATCGGGCTCTCTGCTCAGCAGGGAGCCTGCTTCCCTTCCCCTCTCTCTGCCTGCCTCTCTGTCTACTGTGATCTCTCTCTCTGAAAGAAAAAAAAGAAAAAAAACTTAAAAAAAAAATTTGGAAAGCACTTAAATTAGAAGCTCAAGATCAAAAACTATTTTTAAAAAATGCAACTTCACATTTTGGAAAATATAAAAACCTAAAAGCTACCACAGGCTATGTTTGAAGGTATTTTTAAAAATTCATACTTCTGTGGGTTATGATTCTTTGAAGTTCTGACACTTCAAAAACATGAAATAACTAGTTGCATAGGTGTTTATATCTTAAGATTAATATTATCATTGTTTTAAAAAAAGTAGCATCAGATTTCACTGGTTGACTTTAAGGGCTCGCTCCTAGTCATGCTCAATTTCTTTTTGATTGCAAGTGCTAAGAATAATGTAGTTTTATTTGTCTGGAAATATAATTAAAATTTCCTTTCATCTCACAAAATCTCCCCACGAATATAAAGAAACAATTTTATTACTGAATAAACATTAAACCAGATCATGATTTGCATCACAGGTAATCTGCTAAGAGATTTTAAAGACAGAAAGAAGTCTCACTCTTTTATATGGTCAATAAGGTACAACCCATTACATATACATTCACAAAATAAACAATAACTAATCCTCAAGTCAGAGGACTCAACAGCACCATTTGTCAAAACAACTTACTCTAAATGTACCTGGTAACTGGGGTAACCATTTGTCTCCCTTAATTGGCTTTAAATTTCTCATATCTAATATAAGAGGGAGTTCTACAACTTAGCACCCAGGGACATTAGGCTCCTGCTCTCCCACAAAAACTGGGAGACAGAGGTGCTATTTCAAAGAGATGGTTCCCAGGTCCTTGAGAATGGCATTTCTGGGTCTTAAACCTGGTAAGAGGTTTAACTCACTTTTAAAAAGATGTAATACATTTCAAAGAGATGAAAAATTAAAAATTACAAGTTTTCTACAGTAAATGCTCTAAGAAAAGGAAATCTCCTTCCTTATTTTCAGCAAGAATTAAGATTACTTTGAATTTGTATTTGTCCTTATTTTTACTTTGAATTTGTATTTGTCCTTATTTTTAAAGTAATACATACAAACATGGTAAAGTTAGCAAAAATTCTAAGGCAATTAACCCGATGAAGCCAGCTTATAGTTAATACCAAAACAAAACAAAACCTAGTTGAGTCTTCAATTCACCTAATTGCTGTCACTAATAAGTATACCAAAAAAAGCACTCAACTCTTTAAATCTACTTGTACACGTCAGAAACCATTGAGATAAACTTTTGCATGATTTCTGAAGAGCATTCAGTGAAATTTTTCCAGGAATACTAAAATTTCCTTGGTTTGAAATTTATTTGTAAAAAATGCTCTGTTGATATCAACACTATTGACTGTAGTATAATTACCTAATGAAAACTAAGCAAATTGACCTACCAAATGCCTAGAACACTGTAAATCTGGAACCAACTAAAAATGAAACATGTTGTTGATATGGCCAATAAAATTAATCTGCACACAGAAGAAAACAATACTCAATGAGCCTTAAATTAAGTAACTATTTGAAAGGATTTTTAATTTCTGTACAGTTTATATTTCATGGTTAATTTAGCTTAATTTATTATTTTAAGCCAGGTTCATTTTCAAACTCATGTGCTCCTATTTGATAAAATGTGTGTAGTAGGACCATGGAAATTTAAAAGCAAGCATCTAATTTCCTTTTACAATCTTCAAATTAGCAAAGCTGCTCATAAACCCTGCGGCACAGGGTGCAATATTTCAGTTAGCAATAGACATGTACCTGTCAGTTGGTACTCAGTAATGAAAAAGTCTGCCCAAGTAATGCTGTCATCACAGGAGATATAAAAATTCCAAAACGCCAAGTGGAATATTGCAGTGAATGGAGAAACAACAAACGTGTGCTGGTAAGCAAGGCACTCAGTTCAAGGAAAGCTTAACAGTACATGATGCAAATAGCCCAGAAGCGAATAAAGCATTTCGAGGGATTTCCAGTTTCCAATCTGCATAGAAGGAGCTACCACCTACCCAAACAAATAAAAAGCTCTAAAGACTGAAAAGTCCACAATGTAGGATTCATAAAGGAGGAGCGGACACGAGGCAAACTCTTGCCCCCGCGGACTGGAAAGACAGGCGTATTGTTAGGGTGGCTGGTGGGCTGGGCAGCAAAGAATTTCAGAGAGAGCAACGAGAAGGACAGAGTTATTCACTCTCCAAGGCAGGAGGGGGGCCAGACTTCAAGAGAGATGTTGCCCCAAGTTTTTGTCAGCCTGGGCCTTTTAAAAAGGTTTTGCAGGCTGTGAGAGGATTGCAGCTGTGCCTATGCTGGCGGTGTAGGGAGGGGGTCGACAAGAACAATTGTTTTGTAGTCGAGGTCTACTTTCCAAGAATGTAGGGCACTGTGACCTAGAAAGATGGCCCACTGCAGACGCCCCCCGCCCCCCTGCCCCCATGAGTTTTGCCTGCAAGTAGGCCTGGGCAGGGGAAGCTCCAAAAGAGATCCCTTTCACAAATCTAGGGAGTCATGGCTTACCTTACTGGAGCTTGGACTCAGCTGCAGACACCTCCACGGGAATCAGGGCTGGAAAACTTGAACTGCAATCCAAGAATTATTGCATGCTCAGAGTAAACAGCTCTCAGAGATAAACCTGCAGGGGGAACTCAGTCAGAGAAGACACTCCACAGTTCTGTGAGCTTTTCCTCCAGGAACCCCACCAGGTTCTCACAATATGTACCAGAGAAAAACCTGTCCTACCCTCACCAGGTGCTTTGGGTAGGGGGAGAGGAAAAGAAACTATTTTGAAATATACCAGAGCATTCTATTCTTAACAGGGCCTGTCCATCGGAGAATCTAGTTAATCAGAACCTCCCCTGCAGCTGTGTTTTATCAGATCCTAATTGACCTGGGGGAGGGGAAGTCCCAGCTCACCTGCCCACGTGGCTGGGGCGGGGCTGGGCAAGGCAGGGAGCGGAGGGGTGGGCATGTGGAAAGGAGGAATAAGATTCTCAAAGTGATGGGAAACCTAGGTGGCTCTGTTGTTTAAGCTGCTGCCTTCAGCTGGGTCATGATCTCAGAGTCCTGCCATGGAGGCCCATAGTGGGCTCCCTGCTCAGAGGGGAGCCTGCTTCTCTCTCCCTCTGCCTCCTGATCCCCCTACTTGTGCTCTTTCTGACAACTAAACAAATAAAATATTAAAAAAAAAAAAAAGAAAGAAAGAAGAAGAAGAATCTGAAAGTGAAAGGACCAGTTTCATGCCTATAAGACTCTGAGAACCACTGCAAGATCTAGGTGTGAAGGATCTGAGACTTGGGATTGTTTCCAGAGGACGCTTCACAAGCCGCCTGCTGACCTGTGCTATCCTTCTGAGATTGTTAAACTGATTATTTCCATCAGTACTGAACCAGGAGTGGAAGTTGAAATCACCAATACAGATGCTTAAATTAACCTTTTTAATAAATTATCAGTTCTTTAAAAACAAAACAAACAAACAAAAAAAACCCTGAGAAACACTTGGACACTTAACGAAGTTCACAGAACAGAGACAAGGACTCACTAAAATCCTGTAATATAACCCTTGCGCTATCGAATGCTTCCCCTCACACCTCACCACCACATTACTAAAATACTATTTATAACATTCCTTTTACCCAATATATCATTTCTGCCTATCAAGAAAAAAAGCTGCAAGGCATCCCAAACAACAAAACACAATTGAAGAGACAGCAAGCATCTGAACCAGAAATGGGGGATATGGCACAATTATCAGACCAGGGAATTTAAAACAACTATGATTTACAATGCACGGGCTCTGATAAACAGTATGCAAGAACAAATGAGCAATAAAAGCAGAAGAAATGAAAAATCTAAGAAAAAAAACGAAAAGATACTAGAGATAAAAATCATAATGAGAATGAAGATTGATGTTAGTGGGCTTAGTAGGCTGAGCACAGCTGAGGAAAGAGTCTCTGAGCTTCAGAATGTCTCCTTAGAAACCTTCAAAACTACAAAGCAAATAAAACAAAGACTGAAAAACAAAAATAAAACCAGATCCTGTCCCTGTGTGGGACAACTACAAAAGAAGCAACCACATATGCCTAATGGGAATCCCAAAAGGGAAGAGAGAAAAGAACAGAAGAAATATTTGAAATAATAATGATAGAGTTTTCTAAAATTCATGTTAAACACCAAACCACAGTCTCAGGAAGAACAGAGAACACTAAGCAGAAAAACTGCCTAGAAAAACAACAGTGAGACATGTTATTTTCAAACTCCATAAAATAAAAACTAAAGAACAAATCTTAAAAGGTGCAAAAGGAAAAAAAAAAAACCTTAACTACAGAGAAGTAAAGATTAGAATTATATCCAACCCCTCAGAAACCATGCATACAAGAGATTGGAGTGAAGTATTTATAAGAGAAAAACAAAAATGGAGTTTTCTATGCTGCAAAATTATCCTTTAGAAATTAAAGGGGGGCACCTGGGTGGCTCAGTTGGTTAAACATCTGCTTAAGTTGGTTAAGCATCTGGTTATGATCCTGGGGGTCCTGGGACCGGAGCCTGCTTCGGGCCTCCTGCTCACAGGGAGTCTGCTTATTCCTCTCTCTTTGCTCCTCCCCCTTGCTTGTGTTCTCTCTCTCTCTTTCTCAAATAAATACATAAAATCTTTTTTAAAAATGTTAGAAGTTCTTAGAAAAATCAATCATGAAAAGAATAGTTGATAAGATGGACTTCAATAAAATTTAAAAATTCTACTCTTTGAAAAACAAAGTTAAGAAAACAAGAAGACAGGCCATGGATTAGAATAAAATATTTGCAAAAAAACACATCTGGTAAAGGACTGTTATTGAAAATAAACAAAGAACACTTAAAACTCAAGAAGAAGAAGAAAAAAAAAAGAATTAAAAAACAGGCCAAAAGTCTTAACAGATGACAGATACAGATGACAAATAAAATGCTCCATATTCTAAATCATCAGAGAAATGCAAATTAAAACAGCAATGTGGTGCCACTGTACACCTATTAGATTGGTCAATATCAAGAACACTAAAAACATCCAAGTGCTGGCAGGAACGTATAGCAACAGGAACTCTCTTCTCACTCATTGCTGGTAGGAATGCAAGATGGTACAGCCATTTTGGAGGACAGTTTGATGGTTTTTTTAACAAAATTAACATACTCTGCCATATGATCCAGCAATTGTATTGTTTGATATTTACCCGAAGGAGTTGAAAATTTATGTCAACACAAAAACCTACACACAGATGTCTATAGCAGCTATATTCATAATCATCAAATCTTGGAAGCAACCAAAATGTCCTTCAGCAGGTGAATGGATAAATAAATTTGGAACATCTAGACAATGAAATTTTATTCAACATTAAAAATAAATGAGCTACCAAACCATGGAAAGACATGGAGGAACCTTAAGTGTGTACTGCTAAGTGAAAGGAACCAATCTAGAAAAGCTATAATACTATATGATTCCAACAATAGGACATTCTGGAAAAGTCAGAACTATGGAGATGGTAAAAAATCACTAGTTGCCAGGATGAGGGTTGGGCAAGGGATGAATAGGAGGAACACAGAGGAGTTTTCAGGCAGTGAAAATACTCTGTATGATACTATAATGATATGGATAAATATCACTATCCATAAGTCCAAACCCATATAATGTACAACAGCACATGTGAATGTAATATAAACTATGAATTTGGGGTCATTACTGTGTGCCATTGGAAGATCATCAATTATAACAAATGGTCCCCTCTGATACATGTTGATAACTGAGCAGGTTCTATAAGCATGGGGGCAGAGGGTATATGGGAAATCTCTGTACATTTCTCTCAATTTTGCTGTGACCCTAAAACTGCTCTAAATAAATATAGTCTTAAAAATATAAAATGTGTCAAAGAATTTTGAGAGTCCTAGATAAATAGAAACATGGTATGGACTTTTCAGTAAAATATAGTCAAAGAAACAGGGATTTAGCAATTTTAAGGATAAAGATATAAAGACAAAGTTCAAATTTTCATGGACAGAAAGCCATTTTAGGAACAAAGACAAAGATTCAGCTTAGTGGTGTTTATGATGTAATGTTCAATTTAATGCAAATCATAAAAAAGTCCTGGAACTAAGTTAAGACTCTAATGAAAAAGCTGGGTCATTAAACTACTGACAACATGAGCAACTTGGCCTCTGTTTCTCCTGTGTTTGAAATCCATGATGGGGGCTGGACTAGATTCTAGATAAATGTGATAGGGTTCTTGTTAATATTATGGTCAAAATAATGCACAGATAAAATCAGAAAGCACATCATGAGAGGTTATTTGTATAATGTTGATACAATAATTTATTCAAAATACAGCAGATAAAATTTATAGTTATATAACTCTAAAGTATTGAAGTGTTCAAATTATGTGTCAGAGTTCTCCCTTGTGAAATAAAAAGACACATATTAATCTAATTAATCTCTTTGTGCTTCATCTATCACTCTGAAATGGGATATTAGCTAACATAAGGTTTTGTATGATTAAAATACGTAAACTATTAGTTATATATATATACACACACACACACACACACACACACACACACACATGCATGAATCATTATTACTAAATTGGCCAATTAATTGCATCTCAATAAAAAATTGACAATTTTTTTTTTTGCTAAAAGAGATGTGATTAAACAAACAGGTTGCATGTGAAAAGAAAAACATGTTTTGCTTTCTCAATTTACAATAAACGTTGAAAATGTATCTATCATTCTTAGAAATAATTAAAACCATACCATCAAGTTACTGAATCTTCTATTAAAATGTATATCTACCTAATTTAAATTTGTATGAATATCTTAAAAACATGTGGCTATTTTAATATGTATTCTTTTTGACATTAGTCATTATGGAGGTCACGTATTGCATGGAGCAGTGGGTGTGGTGCATAAACAATTAATTCTGGAACACTGAAAAGAAATAAAATGAAATAAAATTGAAAAAAAATGTTACTGCTTAAAGTATAATTATTTTCACATGTAGCCGTATT
The DNA here is from genome assembly GCF_902655055.1 of Lutra lutra. Taxonomy (NCBI): domain Eukaryota; kingdom Metazoa; phylum Chordata; class Mammalia; order Carnivora; family Mustelidae; genus Lutra; species Lutra lutra. The sequence continues at coordinate 27,643,343 of NC_062281.1, forward strand.
TCAATGGCCAGAGCAAAAAAGGGAATACATACACACCCTGTTAAATATTAATGAATTGAACAATTTGAATTACACAACAAAATGTGAATTAGCTGGGTTTGCAATGAATCTTCTAAAACTGTATTCATTTCATATAAAATTAAGTACTGCTTTTTCTTAATCTCTCTTTTCTCAAATGCATTAAATTTTTAAAAATAAAAATGCCAGGGCACCTGGGTGGCTCAGTGGGTTAAGCCTCTGCCTTCGGCTCAGGTCATGATCTCAGGGTCCTGGGATCGAGCCCTGCATCGGGCTCTCTGCTCAGCGGGGAGCCTGCTTCCTCCTCTCTCTCTCTGCCTGCCTCTCTGTCTGCTTGTGATCTCTGTATGTCAAATAAATAAAATCTTAAAAAATAAAAAAAAATTTAAAATTTAAAATTTAAAAAAAAAATAAAAATGCCAACACCAAGTGAAAAATCAGCTTTGAAAAAATCTGACTCACCAATGTTTCCTATTAAGTAGCAGTTCTTCAACAATTTATTGTTTCTAAATTGCAGTTTTTTAAAGATGTTCTTAACTGAAATCTTTACCAGGTATTAAACATACCCAGAAAAATGATTCTGAAATTACTGTAAACATGTTATCAGTCAACTAGACTAATAAATAATGTTAACTACAGATCTTTTATGAATTCATTAAAAGAGTCTCATATTTACCCTATTAAGTTGATTTCAACACTTCCTATGACAATATGCATTTATAATTCTGGAGTAAATAGCATAAACTAAATTTTATAAAGAAATAATGCAAAATTTTGTAGACAATAACCTCACACTGTTTTAAATGATACTTGCCAATTTAATGATTTAATGATTTAAAGTCAGTCTATCTTTACAGACAGTTTACATTTTGGTAACTGTGTAAGAATATGTATCATATGTTCAATGTAATACCTTCTCTCTGGTTTATTTCATTACCTCATGCATTTATAAACATTATTAATAAAAAAATTCCTCCTTTCTTAATTTGTTTTTGATTATCTAAAAAAAAGGGCTTTTATAACTCAGGCAAATTTAAGTGCTGCTGACACTAGTCTTGGCTGGAACTTACATCATTTTATTCTAATTTTGATCTTGTAATATATCATGTAGTCACAAGAAAAAAAAAATTGGTAGCCACTGACTCCATTTTAGAATTATTCTAAACTGTAATCCTATTTATAATAGCACTCCCTATCAAGTATTTCTAAGCTCAACCATATAGTTGTTACTGTACAAATCCTTCACATAAATTTTGTGGACTTACCCTTAGCATGTGTATTCCCCCTTTAATACAATATTTCCTCCTCCTTATCAATAATATCCAACCCTGAATATAATTTGATGCAAAATAAACAAGGAAACAGATAGTATAGCAGTTGATTCTAGTGTATAGTAGTTTGTAGCCATAAAGCCAAGTTGCCTCAGCAGCCTTTAAGCTGCTGCTTTGAATCACTTTTGAGATTTAGGGTCAGGCATCTGGAGGTGAGATTCACGGGGTCTTTTCAACTGAAAAGGCATTAGAGAGGCAAAGATGGAATTATAAGGGAAGTCCTGGAGAGAGGTAACCACATGTGTTAGAGGCTGGGAAGTTAAGGCAGCATGATTGAGAAATATTTGTGGCAAAGATGAGGATCAAGAAAATGCAGATCCCAGTTCCTTAACGAGTATATAATTTGTTCATCCTGACAATAATCAGAGTAATTTAAGACCAAGTCAGATCATCAGAAAGAGAAAAAAAAAAAACAGAAAAGAAAAAAGAAAGAAACCCATTTGCTAACAGACGTTTCTCAGTGTTGAGAGTTTTCTCTCAAAAGAAGCCCATAAAGTTTATTGAACAATGAACAAATGTTTTGTACTCTAAAAATTTTTGGGTGAATGTTCAGAAGGCAACATCACAGAAAAGGGAGTTTGCTTTACCAGAGATTGCTCCAAATAAATAAAACCAAAATTTTGAGACAAAACTTAGGAGTTCTGCATATTCATAACAACACCTCCACCCTTATTGCCTATCAACCTCTAAGTTTCATCATTTTGTCCTCATCTTGGAAAGTTCTGATTTATCCTCTAACTTCATTTACCTCAGTATCCAAGGAACTCAGGGATCTTGAGATCCCAGTCATTCCTTAGCACACAAGCCCTTCCCCCACTCTGTTCTATGAACCTCTTATCTGACTCCATTTCTTAACTCCTGTAATACTCCTACTGTGTCTTTTGTAACTTTCTAACCCTCATAAGCCAAATTCCCCTTTCCCTCAAATTCTTTTCTATTTAACTATTTCCTTCTTGTTCTTAGGAATATGAGTTCTTTACTGAGGACATCCTTTCTCCTTAGCCCTCTCATATGGTGGCTGTTACTCACACTGTTCATCTCACTGGGACACCCTGTGCAGCTGGGTAGGTATTATCTTTGCTCCCAACTCCTGGTTTCTGCTTCCACACCATTTTCCTTCTTTCCTTTAATTCCTTTCCTAAGTGCTTTATGTTCCTGTCATTAGATGATACCACCCAATGTTTTCTTTGTGTATTTATTTGATTTAGTGTTCTACATAAGTCAATTCAGTTTATTTATGATAGTGAGATAGATATAGACAGATAGATAATAAATGATTGATAGGTAGATAGGTATGTTAGATCACTTTAATCAGCTTGTTCAAATCTTCTATATACTTAAGAGTACTTTAGAAGAAGCAAAAGTGAGAGCCTAAATAAAACTGGTAAATAATAAGTGCAGCATGTTTAAAAGCCATGATGTCCTTGAAGATGATGATATGTTAAGGGGATTTCGCATAGTCCTGCATAATGAAGAAACCTGATTTGCTTTGCCCTCCCTATCACTGAGAAAGTAACGACAGGAAAGGGACAATACTAAGGTATTACATGTAATTAATGTTCCTATTATATCTTCAGACTTGACATTTCACAAAATTTTATTTGAAAAACTGAAGACCCAGATTCCCAATAACTTATAATTATAAACTGTAAAAGTACAGGTAAAATGTTATAGATTTATTTAAAATACAGAAAGGTATGGTGAAATAAGGTCCTTTTCTTTTTTTTTAGATATAGATATATTTTTGATTCTTGATTTTTTAATTTTTTTCTTTTATCAAAACAACTTTATTTCTAAAAACAACCTTTTTTATTAACATATAATGTATTATTTGTTTCAGGGGTACAGGTCTGTGAATCATCAGTCTTATACAATTCACAGCACTCACAATAGTGCATACCCTCCCTAATGTCCATAACCCAGCCTCCCTATCCCTCCTCCCCAACCCAAGGAACCCTCAGTTTTTTCCTGAGATTAAGAGTCTCTTATGGTTTGTCTCCCTCCCCAGTCCCATCTTGTTTCGCTTTTCTCCCTCCCTTCCCCCCACGACCCCACCCTGCCCTGCCTCTCAAATTCCTCATATCAGAGAGAGCATATGATAATTGTCTTTCTCTGATTGTAAAGTCCTTTTCTAAAACATTGAAGGTTTCTTAAACATCATGAATTATCTCAAATTAGAATACAGAAGATATATTTGATTACTAAGTAGTCATCACAAACATTTCAAAGAAATTTTTAGCATGCTTTGTGGATAAGATTACAAGTTGTTTAACAGTAGTTGGTTTTAGGAGTTAATTTTTATTCCAACCTAAGTAATTAGAAATTCAATTTAATTTTGCTGGATAGACAATCTTCTTTAGAAGAAAATGCAAAACCACACCTCCGACCCTTTACAGATTCTTCAGTACTTTTCACCAAGTAGGATTATTACCATAGTGTCATCACAAATTTGATTAATTGCACTCTATAAATCCAAAATTGTCCTACAACTTCAATTGGTTTTGACATTATTTTTTCACCACCCTATTATATAAATAGGCTGCTAATGATAAGTAATGAAACAGTTCATTTTCCCATATAGAAAAATGAACAAATGCTGTCATAAGAATGCATTCTCATTTTATGTTTGAATATGTGAAAAATGAACAATGAACCAGCTCATTTCACAGTTTATTACAGAAAACAAATATAGGAACTGGTTGCTTAAGTAGTTCAATAGCTCAACTTTTACATAAAGAGGTACAGAAGCATATCCAATGCCTAACTGTCCATACAGGGGTAGGATAGCTGTAGGATAAGTCAACCTTAGAGAATGTCAGACCTCTAATAACAGCTTGGCATTGGCTGTAAGTCTGAAAATGCACAAAATATGTTGCGTCAGTTATGATGACACAATGAGAGTGAGAATTAATGTGTTCTTTGTCTTTCCTCAGTACAATTAAACCCCTAAAGAGCAAGACTCTTTAGTGGCCAGTACAGGGCCTCATAGAACAGACACTCAGTAAATATTTGCTGAAGGAATGGACAGATATATGAATGAAGTTATGGAATTAATCTACCAATATTTTAAAATAAGAGTTGATATGCAGTATTCATAAAAGCTCAGGCTAGGTTTATAAAGGGTTATCTACCAAATAAAAGGAAAAGAGATAATCAGAAGCAATCCAAATTTAAGTAACTTACAGAAGTTCAAACGAGGAGTACAAGCAGGCCAGTACAAATTCTAGAACACAAAGACAACAACAAACATGCCACTGCTATTCCTAAAATACAAGGAGAAAATCAGGAAATTAATTGCATGTAATGAAGATTCATACAGGAATATGTGTGTATGTGTTTTATGAGACAGTTGGAATATTCCTCTTCTTTCTTCCATTGTTATCTCATGTGAGAGTGCAGATAAAATATGAGAATTAATGAGTGACTGTGTGGGATCGATCAACTTTATTTCTACAGATGGTGAACAAAGTAAAATTGAAAAAATAATGTCATTTAAAACAACATTAAAAACTTGTAATAAATAATGTATAAGAACTTTATCAAACAAACTACCTATAAAGAGCTTAATAAATGGAGGATTATACCATATCCTGTTTTTGACAAATAGTATATCACAAATTCTCCAAAATTAATCCATAGATATAATGCTATTCATTCAGAATATTAGCAAGTTTTTATTTTAAGTAAATAAGATAGTTGCAAAGTTTATATGGAAGTACCATAGGACAAGAAGAGCCAATAAAATCTTGAAGAACAAAAAAGCAGCAGAGCCTCCTATCCATACTCATGGCTTCTTTCAAGTTTATTATAATTGAGATATTGTGACTCTGAAAGAAAGCAGAAAATCATTCTGTTGAAGCGAATGGAAAAAAAAAAATCTAGAAATAAATAAAACACCTTAGAATTTTGTTCTTCTAAAAGCAGACCCTGAGACAAAAACTCAAGTGCAAGCAATATATTTGGGAAGTGCAAGAAACCAAAAAAATGAACAACAAACAAAATGGTGGGAATATGGGGAAGAACAAGAGGGAAGTGGTGATGGCCTATTACAGAATGTCTTTTCAAACTAGATTCACTGTATGTCCAAACCATTGCCCCTTCCAGAAAATGGACAATAAGAGGCTCTTCCATCCACAGGGGACATCCTACAATTCTCTCAAGTAGAAAGTCCTACCTACAATCACTGCAGAGAGAGGTCTAAAATAGGAAGTTAGAAAGCCACCTTTATTGTTGTCTATATTTTCAATATGTAACAGAGTATGTGGATCATAACAGATACTCCATAAATGATTTTAATAAAACAAGCTGATCATAGACTCATTTCTATCAATGTATACCCATTGATCAATCATTTCCCTTTCTAAATTTCAACTGGACTGTCTTAAAATTATACAATGTAATTATACAATACTCATTGTGTTAATATTAAATCGTCAATCAGATATAGTAAACCCAAAACTATACCAGACTCTAAAAATTAGAAGTATCTGATCTCTCTCATATAAAATAAATCAATATTTAGGGAATGCTGTAGAGGTCTGGTCTTCCATGCATCCCAGGATCCTTCTATCTTGTTATTTTACCACTCTCTGGAGAGTTCCAAGAGGAATCATAGGGATAATTAGAATTAGGATAACGTTTGAACAGTTTATTTATAAAATGATTACATTAAGAGGTATGGTTGAGATATACTAAAAACTCAAGGCTAGTAGCAACAGAATCATTAATAACCATAGGTCAGAAGGGACAGTTTCAGGGAAAGAGTTACCTAAACTTAAAAGGATATAGTCTTGTGGTGTAGGCCACCTAGAGAGGACTTGAGATTTTTAGTTGGGGGCACTGTTTGTACAAATGATGCAATGGGAGGAAGCAACTGGAAACAGCCTGAGCTCACTCTTCTTTCTTTCTGTAATATTCTGACTAGGTTTCCCTTTGCCTAAATCCAATTGCAAATGAGAGGGCAAGTGAGCAAGTTAGGGTTAATGAAGCCCATACATATCAGCCTTCTAGGGCAGCAAACAAGACATAGAAAGATGGAGAATCAATGTGGTGGGGCAAAGGAAAGATACTAGCTGAGCCATCCTCAACTTAATGCTGCCACTAAGGGAACTCTCAAGTTGTAGCCATATATTTACATTCCACTGAGCAGGAAGTATTTCAGAAATGAAAGAACACATGGCTCATCTCCTTCAAGGACACATCTCAGAAATTGTCTTCAACACTTCTACTTCTGTCACATTGGTCAGAACTTAGTTACATGACCAGTTCATTGCAAGGGAGGTGGGACTATTTCATTTTTATTTCTGATGGCAATGGACCAAAATAAAATCAGAGCTTTCTTAAATGGGAGAATGTCCAGGCATTTACTCTCTGCTTTTTCCCTTCCTGAGTGACCTTTCCAGAAGACTGAATTCCTCAATGATCATAGCTCTTGTCAAAGGGGATCTTCTCTCCAGGTTTTCATTTCTCACTGGTCTGTGAACATAGTACTCACCCCTATTTCCCTTGTGGGCCCTAGAGGCCAGACTGGCTTCTTGTTGTTGCTGGTATCTAGGTAATTTGGTACCAGTTACTTCCTGAGTCTCCTCATACTCCTAAACTACTGCCTTCTTTAAAACTGTGTGACAATTCTGAGTTGAATATTTAATTTTTTATAATGACCAAAAAAAAAAAAAAAAGATTTCTTCCAAACCCAACTCTTCTGTTTATTTTATTTTTTGAGTATATAAACACATGATATATGTGACTATAACTGGTGAATTCTAACATACTATGCAGATATAATAGGAATAATAGGCAAAATATTATAGCTTCAAATATTAATGTTTTAATGATTCCAAAATTTTTTTTCTTTTGGAATCTTTTACAAAATAGGTAGCCTAGCTTAAAGTTTTTTTTTAAATTTTCTTCATGAACTATATAAATGTATTTTTATTTTCAAAGACAAAAATTATCATGAATATAATTTTTCGTGACCAAATAACTTGCTCACTACTGAACTATATTAATGCTTATCTTACAGATGCCACAGTGATATATTCAGTCACCTTTAAGGTTTGGACAAGATAGCAAATGAAATAGTTTTCTCAAAGTGGAGAAAATGCTATTTTACAGTAAAATGTTGAACTAGAACGTCAATAGGAGTTGGAATACCCTGAAGATGGAAAAACGTTCTTAAAATTTTCATATAGTTTTTGAAGATATTTAGTTGATTTCAAGTGTTTTGCTTACAGAAAGAGAAAATCTGGTAAATATGTACAATTACTTATATCTCTGATTTCTAGACTATTTCCATACACAATTTTTGAAAAAAATAGTTATATAATTATTGTTTATTCACTATAAAGTGCATATTAGGAGAGAAAACACCACAGGAAGAATGTAACTATCCCAGTGATAGAAAAAATGTTTATATAAAGAAAAGCAAATTTCATTTATATGAATACATGCACTTGTATACAGGATCAAGTCCCTCATTGGCCTCCTTGCTCAGCAGAGTACATGCTTCTTCTGCCTGCTTCTCCCCCTGCCTCTGCTCTCTCTCGCTCTCTCACAAATAAATACAATCTTTTAATAAAAGAAATTTACCATTATATAACAAATCTATCTATCTAAAGAAGTGACAAATTTAATTTTTATTTAAAAATTAAAATGGACTCTCAAAATGTGTAATGCAGCTTAGGCAATAGAATTAGGGAATAAATGCCCATAACAAAACAACATTTTTGTATTAGTAACAAAATTATAACTAAAATTGTTGATATTCAACATTCATCAAGCATCATTGGTTAGGTTTTCTCTCACATTCTGAATATGTATTCTATTCAGTTGCACATTTAAGTTCCTAATGTAAATATCAGACATAATATGACATCTCTCATTCTTCCTGTCTAGGTCTTAGTTCCTATACTTGAGAACTGGACAACTTCTTCCTCAACCTTAAATGGAGTTTAGTCCACTTTTATAGTTAGACCATTCTATTCATTCCATGCTCTACACCACTCGCAGTAATTCCATTAGGATAATCGCCATTCAGGCAAATCCCCGAATCTATAAAACTGTGTTGCCTTGGATTCTCATTGCAATACAGAGATTTGAGTGAAAAATAATACTTTTCTAATTCTTCCAGTCTAGCCTCCTTCAAGAGTGTACCATAGGTCAATTTGAGTGGCAGCCACCATTATGTGCACAAAACTCTTTCTGTACTGTCCCATTTTCTTTAAAGTATACTTCTTTCCTCACTCCTTTTATCTCAGGAAATTAGACTCCTGACAGCCCTGCCTCACACAAGGTCAAGATCTATGGGTAAACAGACAGATCTCTGTAAAGAGACAGCACCATCTCTAAATCCAACCCATAAAAAGTACACATTTTCCTTTAAAATTTAAAACATATAGTTGTTGTAATTCAATAATATATGTTTTGCTTCAGGTATGATCCATGAATGTAAATAGTAATACCTAAGAAGTCATTTTCTGATATTGTGGTAATGGTAAGCATTCAGCTAAATGAGATATAAAACGAGTTGAACTCATTCAGTAATTCCGGAATTTCATTGCTTTTGAGAGCAAAAGGGTGTTATGAGACAAGAGTTTATTTGCAAATTTTAATTAAATTTATCTGATAGAGTAAGAAAAGTTATTTTTGATTTACAATGAAACTTTTATATTAAAGCCTTGGAGATGTAATAAATACTGTGCTACACAATACCAATTTAATATTAATTTCTTTAGTTCTATGGTGCCATACTTGAGCAAGCAAGACAGAATTGTTATATGATGGATTATGCAATTTTATTATTTAATTGAATAAATTAGATAAATTATGAAGTAACAAAGTTAATGATTGATAACACTAAGATGCTATTATCATTTACAAAATCAACATAATTTGTGACCAACAAAACTATACTTAAAGAATTCTGTTATTTTGATGGTTCCTCTAAAACCATAACCTAAAAGAATAATTTGTCCAATAGGTATGTGTGTTTCTGTAAGTATGTATGCACATGTAACCTGGAAAAGTAAATTCAAACATAATGAGGTGAGATGTTACATACAAAAAAACAGTATAATTATGGAATGATTGTTGTGTGTTAATTTTCACCAGAAATGAAACATTTTCTTTCCTTTGGAAGAATGTGTTATTTCTTAATACTGCCAGTTCCTGCTGTGAAGATTGACCATGATGCTAATTTTTAATCCAATTCCATAAATATGTATTGAATTTCAATTATGCTAAACTACACTAACTATAAGATTTAACACTGTTTCTCAAATTTGGCACTACTGACATTTTAGACCAGATAATTTTTTTTTTTTTTTGGTAGTGCTGTCTTATTTATAGGATGTTTAGCAGTATTCATGGCCTCTGCCTGCAAGATGCCAGTAGCTCTCTTCACCCAGTCTGACGGCCAAAACTGTCTCCAGATATTGCCAAATGTCCCCTAGAGAGAAATCAACCCCCATCAAGAGCTGCTGCTCTAATTAGGGTAATAAATTACTCATTTAATCTGCTCTCAACAAAAATTGGCAAATACCAATTAGATTTACTCAACAAAATAAAAAATCTGCTTAAGAAATTCAAATCTGAAAAAAAGCAAAACAAAAAATATTTTATTTACTTTTTTTCAAGATTTTATTTATTTATTTGACAGTGACAGAGGCCACAAGTAGGCAGAGAGGCAGGCAGAGACAGAGAGGGGAAGCAGGCTCCCTGCCGAGCAGAAAGCCTGATACGGGCCTTGATCCCAGGACCCTGAGATCATGACCTGAGCCGAAGGCAGAGGTTTAACCCACTGAGCCACCCAGGCATCCCAAAAAATACTTTATGAGGCTTCTTTCCAACTATTAACTCTCCCCAAAGAGACCAACTCTGATACACATACACAACAGATATACAATACACACACATACAATTAAGAATCACTGTCACAAAATAAAATAAGATGAAATCAGAGAGGGAGACAAAGTGTAAGAGACTCTTAACTATAAGAAAGAAATGGAGGGTTGCTGGAGGGACAAGTGTGAGAGGATGGGGTAACTGGGTGATGGGCATTAAGGAGTCCACTTTATGTAATGAGCACTGGGTGTTAAAGGCAACTGCTGAAACTCTACCTCTGAAACTAATAAGAAGAAGAAGAAGAAGAAAAAATCACTTCCATAGTGAGCAACTAAATAATAACAAATATATCCATATGTTTCGGGTTAGAAAAAGGTGGAAAGCCACTACTGCAATGTTACATTAATTAATTAATATTAATGTACTATATACAATATTAACACAACATTATTTTGGAAATTTTTTTTCTAAGTAGACAGCAGAAAAGCTCCACAGATCAGAAAAGAATTAATTTTGACTTTAAAAGATGAGTGGATTTTTTTTAAAGATTTTATTTATATATTTGAAAGAAAGAGACACAGAGATAGAGGGAACACAAGCACGGGGAGTGGGAGAGGGAGAAGCAGCTTCCTGCTGAGCAGAGAGCCAAATGTGGGCCTCAATCCCAGAACTCTGGGTTCATGACCTGAGCCAAAAGCAGATGCTTAACGACTGAGCCTCCTAGATGCCCAGATGAGTGGAATTTTAATATATTAGTAAATTTGAATGAACATTCTAAGTATACGGGAGATGTTGAATAAGTTTTCTCATGTGTAAGAGTATGTAAAATATTATAAGTTCATCAAGAAGGTTAGTGAATTCAGAACATAAAATATTAGAGATGGCATAGTAGGGGGATGAGTTTGAAAATACCAGTATCTGGACGGCTTAAATATCAAGTTATAGAGTTGGAACCTCACTTAGTACCAAATAGGTAACCAAAAATTTATATATGGAATATGACATGAGCAGGTGTGTGTGTGTGTATGTGTGTGTGTTTTCAGGTTAATAAGACAGCATTGTGGAGTTCAGAATTGAGGTGTATTAATAATGAGTGGACAACAGAAACAGGAAAGAGATTATTTCATTTGTACAAAAAAGAACTAAAATGAATAATAGTGAACATGGAAAAATGGAAAGCAGTAGTTACTCAGGAGACATTTCAGATTTAGAAACAATAGAATTTTGTGATAAAAAGCAATATTTCAGTTGAGTAACTATAGAAATTGATAGTTGGTGATGCCAATATCTAAAGCAGGAAACAAAACTGATGTAGAAACGTCAAGAAGTAGAAACAGTGTGTTTTGAAAATGTGAAGCTTAATATCTTGGACAACTGTTTATGATGCCACAAATAATAGGGATATTCTGGAATTCAGGAGATTGATGGAGCTGAAGTTGTTGCTATGGCTGTTATCAATATGCAAGATAGAAGTTGGAAGTAGATTAGAGGAAATATAAAAGAGTGTAAGGAATAAAATGGCTAAGAAATAAACTCTTGAGAATAGCCACACATTTATACAGGATAATGATGTTAGCTTTCTTCTTGTGAGTCCCTGAAAGGAATCTACGCCTGTTTTCTCCTCTAGGATTTTTTTTCTTGTATTACATTTAGGTCTTTCATCCTAAATTTTGAATTTTAATTTTGAATTTAATCCTAATTTGAATTTTGAATTTATTTTTGCATACGGGGTGAGAGAGTGGTCCAGCTTCATTCTTCTGTATGTTGCAGTCCACTTTTCTCAACACCATTTGTTGAAGAGACTGTCTTCTCCTCAGTGGATATTCTTTCCTGCTTTGTCAAAGATTAGTTGGCCATACAGTTTTGGGTCCATACCTAGGTTCTCTACTCTGTTCCATTGAACTGTGTGTTTGTTTTTGTGTCAGTACCATATTATTTTTGATGATTACAGCTTTGTAATACAATTTAAGTCCAGATTACAGAGAAGGAGCCAAAGGAATAAATAGCCCAGTTTCAGTCTCCCCACTCTTGAAAACTTGCTAGTGTTTATCATTAACCAAACCCAAAGAGAAGCTGGTGGGCAAAATTACCCAGTGAAATGGTCTAGTTATTATTCCACGCTCTTGACCAAATAGAGAAAAAAAAATGGACCAGAAATGGCAAGTAAAAAGAGACCACACATTCCCATATCTTCAATTGATTATATTACATTTGGCCTGAATTGTTTCCCTTAAAACAGAAATGAAAGCACCCCATTACATCAAAGTATTTTCAGAAGAAATAGTCAGATATTAACTAAAACACAAATCAGTAAATGTTTCTATAGAAGATCTCTTTAGAGTAACTATATAGATTGAAACGGAATGGGGGTGGGGTGATACTCTTAGAAGATCAAATTAATCTTCTGAGTCAAACGATAAAATATGTGGTAGGTTTTTTAAATATAGGTGGGAATTTAGACTAAAGCTGTGTTCCCATTAGAATAATATCTGTAACCTTGACAATGAATAAGTACATATTGGTTTTCCTAATGTAACAATGTCTCTCTTTCAGAATAGGATATTAATTTTCCCATACTATTACAGCAGGATGTCAATGTCATCTTTCTAAAAGAGAAAAATGCTCGTTTATAAACAGATTTAACTGGGTATAAAATTGTGAATCCATGCTCTGCTCATGAATCCATGAGCAGAATCCATGTTACTAACTAAAGTAAATGTAAAATTGAAGGGGAATAGAGGGCAAAGAATTTTGGAGATTATATATATTTGTTATTTGTTTGTTTCAGCAATTTTCTAGAACTAATGAATCTGACTGAGGAAGTGGACTGTTTCTGTGTCATTTCTTCCCTTCCTTATAGCTTCAGGGACATCAATTAGCCACAGTAAATCCCTGAAAAACAAACTGCCAATTCACACCAGGAGAGTTTCCTAAGCCACTGTGGACCACTGCAGAAGGAGCCCAGCTGGTTCCTGATAAATCTCACTCTACATGTATTTGAACACAATCAGAACAATCACAGTGTTGAGGGGGGAAAAAACCTGAAAATTATAACTATTCTAAGATTTCTTCTTCTTCTTCTTCTTTTTTTTTTTTTTAAAGACTTTATTTATTTATTTGACAGAGAGAGATCACAAGTAGATGGAGAGGCAGGCAGAGAGAGAGAGAGGGAAGCAGACTCCCTGCTGAGCAGAGAGCCCGATGCGGGACTTGATCCCAGGACTCTGAGATCATGACTTGAGCCGAAGGCAGCAGCTTAACCCACTGAGCCACCCAGGCGCCCCCTAAGATTTCTTCTTAAAAGATTTATTTGAAAAATTTAAGATAAGTAGTTAGATAAATTGATTCATTGCACTAGATTCATTACACTAGATAGACTAGTAATGGATAACCTTGATTATGAATAAAATATATCTATATTTAAGCCAATATTTAAAACACTATGTAAAATTAGTGACTACTATCTCTTAAATCCCTAAAGCCACTTTCTAAGTAAACAGAAAGACTTAGTTTGACATTGCAATGTTGGAATCGCTGTTTCAAAAGATGACAAAATATTTCTTTGCTACTTTTGCAGTGAAATATCTTAATTTCTAATTTCTCATTAAAATAGTTCACATCATCTACGCTTAAATGTATACAAATTTAATATGATATATTGTGTTTATTAATACAATAAATTTAACTACATATGTTCACATATATTCATATATTCAACAGTAACATATAATTTTTCTAAAAGTGTAGCTACTATAAATAACTATTTATATATTATCAACTCACTACAGAGCCTCACATAATGTATTTAGTTTCATGACATAATTTATTTGAAATCCCAAGTGATATTATTGACAATAATGTGCATAATAAAAAAATGTATGAAGCTAACATCCATAAATTAAGAATTATTTCAGTCAATTCTCCTGGCATTATTTTTAATATCCTAATTTATAGAAGGAAGATGAATTGTCAGGTTAAATTTCTCTGGCCAGTTTGATTTGCTCCAGGACTTACAATATCACAGTTTTATTGAGTCTCTGGTTATAAAATGTTATTATATTGCTCCTATTGTTTATGTTATGTTGCTTTGTGACACTGATTATCTATGCTTCAAAGAAAATACTAATTTTAATATTAATTTTGTATGTGTGGAAGATAGTAGATAATGAATATTCATAATGTTTCTCCATTTCTTGATATGTATTCTTTTCTACTTTTTAATTCTTCCCCTATTTATTTGACTCTCTCCACTAAAATGTAAGTGAAATGAGAAATATTTGATTCATCCCTATTACCCTGGTTATGAGAACATTTTGGATGATATCATAGGGACTCATTAATATTTGTTACATAAAAGAATGCCATAATTTTTTTTGCATTGACCTGTATTGTCATATATGGAATATACCCCATTCTTGAATATTGTCTCTTTAACAATACTTAATGAGTGTTCTCTCTAAAGCAAATATAATTTCATTTAAGAAAGCAATCTTTGATTCTTTTTCAACTCTTCCAGACCACCTGAAATTAATCATCTTGCCTTTACCTCTAGAGTACTTTGGTGGTTTGTTTCATTTGACAATCATTACCTATTAGATTTTTATAATAATTATATGCATATATATAGTATCTTTTCTTAAATCTTTGAAGATAGACAAGAAACCATTTTATTCCTTGCATTTTCTTTCTTTCTTTTTTTTTTTTTTTTAAGATTTTATTTATTTGAGAGAGAGTGAGAGAGAGCAGGAGCCGAGGGAGGGACAGAGGGAAATGGACTCCCAATGATCAGGGAGCCCAAGGTGAGGTTTGATCCAAAAACCCTGGGACCATGACCTAAGCTGAAGGCAGAAGCTTAACCAACTGAGCCAGCCAAGTGCACTTCCTTGCATTTTCAATATAAGGCTTGACACAGCAAATATTTGAATCATCCGTTCAAGTTTACCTTTTTTATTCACTTATCTATACAATCACTCATTCACTCAAGTCCTATCTTTGACCTTTGCGAGGCACCTAATTAATGTTTTGGATTATAAACAAATAATATATCTTGTGATTTTTATTAGTGAAATCTCTATCATTATCATTGCCACAGTATAAGTCTTAACATTCAGGGAAGTTCCATCTCTTTTACTATTTGTACTTAAGCTATGAATAAAGGTGTTTTTCTTTTTCTTTCTGGAAATCATGCAATAGACATCTACTTTCATTAGCTTAGCATCTCTTCCTTTTGAAAACGGCTTTCCCACCAAATGTAAACTTGTTTCACCTTCCTTGCTACAGTTATGATTATAGTTGAGCCAACAGGAATCATTTTTAGACAGAGGTATGGATGCTGGAGGAGAGAGACTTAATCTTTCTTTCTCTAGAAGTAAGTTACAAAATCTTAAACAATCAGCGTCACCCCACTGACATATATGGAGGAAACATGCTTGAGATAAATGATAAAGCAAAGCAGACAGAGGGACAGTGAAGATTAAAATATTACTTGTTAAAAAAAATCGGAAAAAGAAATGCAGCTTATCAGTGACTAGGAAAAAAAAATACATGTCTATTGCTTAAAGGGTCTGTACTTTTTTAGTAGACTTTTTGAGTACAATTGCTCGCTCATAGAACTTACCCATGTTCTTATATTGTCTGTTTAAACTACTTGATAATTGCTTGTAGACGTCTTTACCAATTTTCGGTATTCTTCCAAAAGTTATTTGACTATTCACATTGCATCTTAAATCAAACCCAAATTCCCGTGCTTAGTTTCGAAAAATCTAGCAGGGGCACCTGGGTGGCTCAGCAGGTTAAGCCTCTGCCTTCGGCTCAGGTCATGATCTCAGGGTTCTGGGATCAAGCCCCGCATGGGGCTCTCTGCTCAGCAGGGAGACTGCTTCCCTTCCTCTCTCTCTGACTGCCTCTCTGCCTACTTGTGATCTCTCTCTCTCTGTCAAATAAATAAAATCTTAAAAAAGAAATCTCCAGTAGGTGTTATTTGTGGTTTATTAGGTGTTATTAGTAATGCCTGAATGAACTGTTAGCCTATAAGTTCAATGATAATGTTGTTTTCATTCCATTATAGCATGCACATACTTTAAAGAATGTTTAGTCAGCAGTTGGTGAGTGATTGACATGAATAGTTATTTAGATAATATTCTGGAAGAATTATTAATTTTAAATGATTAAAGCACTGAAAAAAAATTAAGAATACCAGGAAGGTAACCTCTGTGAACAGAACGCCTTGTCTACATGGCCGTTTTCACTGGGCCAAATGAAGACTTAATTATAGATATTAAGACCCTAAACCATGGGTGGTAAGTGGTTGACATTGGTTTTAATGACCACGATTATACCATATATTTGGAGACATATCATTATGCTTTTATAACAATTAGTTTATATAAATATTTTTAGTCTATTTTGTATAGCCCGTATGCTTCAACTGTTAGTTTCCTACTTGGTATTCTTTCCTTCTCTCTTCCTTACAGAATCTAAACTATTCATGTCTGCATCTCTCCCCTCTGCAGCCTCGTATGGGGGATAGGCTGAAAACCTAGTGACTGTCATATCAGGCCTCAGGATAATCCCATTTATGATGTCGGGGATCATTTCAGAAATTGGCACGTTTCATTCTACACAATGAAATATGAGGGGAAATTTGACATAGGAAAACATAGTCTAACTTCTTCACCTGGGTATGATAAGGCCTTGTTTTGCTAAAGTCACCCTAACACCACTGGGGTGATGAAGCCAACACAGGGGATGGTGAGGAGATAGTTGGAAGGAAAACAACAACAGCAGCAACAACAGTAAACAACAACAACAAAACACCTAGGTCTTTGATTGCAGTTCTGTGCATCGGTACATCGACTTCCTGCAATAAGTTTCCGTATAAAATATAGCATGGTTGGTAGACACTTCTATAGCATTTATATTCATTAAGTGTCAGAATAAAGCAAATTCATTTCTGACTTCAAGTGAAGGTAAAAGAAAAATAAACATAAACTAGATTGCAAAAATGTCTAGCTCATGATGCCTTTTCACCAGAACATGACTTATTTTGTAAAAATAGTTCCCTAATTACTCTCTTCTCAATGAAAACATGTTTTGATGATTTGCATGGGCATTAGGGACTCATAACATTCCTGCTGACTAGAGCCATGTGAACATAACTGTCAGGAGACAACTGTTCCTTCTGCTTTATTTGGTAAAAGTAATATTTCTTTAAAATATTACACTACTTTAAAATAACCTTGGGAAATTTCTTTATTCTCTAAGTATCCAGATTGGGCTTATATTTATGATTCCTCTAATACCTGAATTCTTGCCTTTTTCAAAAAATATTTTGATTTAAAGGAATAAGGGCTTTTTTTTAAGATTGCACATCTTGTGCAATAAAATATAAGAATGTGGATAATAGATGCTTTAATTTTTCTTCTGAGATTCATAAAATCTTACCTAAACTCTTCATAATATGATTCACAACAAAATATAATAACATTATGATTCAGAAATGAATGATACAATTTTGTTATAGAGTTGTGAATGAGAATATTTGCTAAATGTTATGATTTAATAGCTTTCCCCAGATGTATTTAGAAAAATAGAAACATGGCATGTAAAATGTAATGAAAAGTATATTGAAGACATTAACCAAAGATTACTGACCAAATTTGGTTTGCTTGGGTAACAAAATATTAACTTTTTCTCATCAATGCTGTAGATTTACTCTGATCTTCTCTAAAAGGAATTTTCTTTCTTAAATGTTTTTAATTTATTAATTATTTGTATTAACATATAATGTGTTATTTGCCCCAGGGTTACAGGTCTGTGAATTGTGAGGCTTAAACAATTCACAGCACTCACCATTTCACATACCCTCTCCAATGTCCATAACCCAACCACCCTCTCCATACTCCCCCCCACCAACAGCAACCCTCTGTTTTGTGAGATTAAGAGTCTTCTTATGGATTGTCTCCCTTTTGATCCCATCTTTTTTCATTTTTTCCTTCCCTATCCTTCAAACCCCCCACTCTGCCTCTCACATTCCTCATATCAGGGAGATCATATGATGATTGTCTTTCTATGAATGACTTATTTTGCTCAGCCTAATACCCTCTTGTTCCATCCATGTCATTGCAAATGGCAAGATTTTATTTCTTTTGATGGCTGCATAGTATTCCATTGTATGTATATACCACAACTTCTTTATCTAAGAAGAATTTTCTAATACAGAAACACAATTAAGCTGCCTTCGCTTATTCTTTAGAATTCAAAATCATTTTGATTTTAAGGCATATCTCACATACACCATGATGTTTTTGAATTTCTGGGTCCACTACTTTTAGTGAGCAGTTTTAACACATTTTGACAAGTTGCATGAATCAAGCCTTGCAATTCTCTAATATGACATGATTCTAAGTGATGTTTTTTTTCTTAGGACAAGCATGAGTATACACATATCCATTAGTGTATTCTTAAAGTCAATAATTTCATTGATAAATAGCTAAAGTATATAAAGTATACCTAAAGTGACACCCTATTTCTATTTTCCAGTTTTTATATTTGGCTTCCTTAAGTGGAAAGACTCTCTTCTTTAAATGTATAATTAGAATAATGGTTGATGTAATGTCCTTTAAATAAAAATACCTTTAAGCCTGATGGATTTGAATGGGTTTATAAAAGGTAAAATACATGTGATATGCTATTAATTTCATAATTGAATGAAATGACAGTAAAATTTTATGTAATTATTTTGAGTATATATATTAAAATAAAAATACTATCTTCTTATATATCAGTAGAGAACATTAATTTATTATCAAAATCTTTCCTTTAGAGCTAGTGTCTCTACTATCAATTCACACTCCATAGTGTTACAGCCAACATTCCACCGTCTTATAAACCTTTTGCTCTGAAGCCACTTTTTTTGCACTATTTTTTTCTATGAAAGTTCAGAAAGTCAAATATATGATTTATGTGCTTTAGTGTAGAATAATTTACAAAAGCCAGCCTCAGGGTAATAATGCATCTAGAATAAGAAAATGTAGTCTGGGGATGCCTGGGTGGCTCAGTCATTAAGTGCCTGCCTTTGGCTCAGGTCATGATCCCAGAGTCCTGGGATTGAACCTGGCATTGGGCTCCCCGCTTGGCGGGAAGCCT
This sequence comes from Lutra lutra, assembly GCF_902655055.1. Classification (NCBI taxonomy): domain Eukaryota; kingdom Metazoa; phylum Chordata; class Mammalia; order Carnivora; family Mustelidae; genus Lutra; species Lutra lutra. Next base: position 27,662,680 of record NC_062281.1, read on the forward strand.
GCTTCTCCCTCTTCTCCTCCCCCTGCTTGTGTTCCTCTCTTACTTTCTCTTTCTCTCTCTCAATGTCAACTCAATAAATAAATAAAATCTTAAAAAAAAAAGTATAGTCTTTGTTTTTCTACTTTTAAATATATGTGATGCCACATACAGCTACATGTTTACTCTCTTCATTTTTTTTTAAAGATTTTATTTATTTATTTGACAGAGATCACAAGTAGGCAGAGAGGCAGGCAGAGAGAGAGGAAGGGAAGCAGGCTCCCTGCTGAGCAGAGAGCCCAATGCGGGACTCAATCCCAGGACCTTGAGATCATGACCTGAGCGGAAGGCAGCGGCTTAACCCACTGAGCCACCCAGGTGCCCTGTTTACTCTCTTTCTGTTCAGTGTTTCTACTATTATGTGTATCCTGAAAAATCAGGAATAAGTATTCTGTTTGATCTAATAGCTCTTGAACTGCTGTTTGATATACCTTAAAATTCTGACTGAATGTTTCAGTTAAAGTAAAAATGAATGACGGTGGTAATCCAAAATGCATTCTTACGTTTATGTTAACAAAACTGAAGAGTTACTGAAAAAGTATTTGCTTTTTAATATTACTATGAATAAAGGTGTTTTTATTTTCATTAAGGCATACTACAAGACAACTTAGAGTTCTCACTATGTCTGAGATGATTTATACATGCTATATAATAAGAAGCTAAATTTATTAAATAGCAATGCATAATTGATAATCTTGACATCACCAGGAAATCTAGCCATACAAAATACTATTGAAGCTTTCTAATAGTTATTCAATATTTCACTACTTTATTATTAAGCTGGTTATTGAAATCCTCCCCATTTGGGAGGGTTGGGCTAGGATAGCAGGTGGCCCAGTGCTGGTAGCTGCTGCCTTGGGAACACCTTGGTCTTTTTACTAATAATAATATTTATAATTACCTGAAGAATTTGTATGATGAAAATGCTACTTTACCGATGTCAAATTACTTCAAGGGCATAATATTCCACTTGGTATTATACATTTTGCAAGATCTCAGATTAGATATGAATGACTTTACTAACATGCTCTAATATATTCCATCAATTTAGGACACATTCAAGATTTAGTATAATTTATATGATACCCATTTTTGAATCATTGTCTAGAGTCATCAAAATGTCTAGCTGTATGGCAAAATCAATGATGAAACTGTCCCAAATACAACCTGCTTTCTCCTGTCTACTTAGTATCCAAATGCTTATGTCAATCTCCTAATACTTTAGAAAATTTAATAAACGAGGTGGGGATCTCAGTGGTTATTAGAATATTTTTATGTTCTTCAAAAGACAAATAATGTATTATTTGTTAGAATCTATTTACATATTCAAGCACTGAAAGTATAATCCTTGCCTTTATTTTAATATTGAAATCATATATATTTCAATCCTATCATGAAGTTTTTTGTTCCACTAGCATATTTTCTAGTAGAGTGTGCCTAACTGAGCTGATTTTGAGAGGATGTAATGTTTAAACATCTGCAATCTTTTTTTTTTTTTAAGAAAAAATGTGTTGAAATGCACTCTAACACATGCCTTGATTTGGGAAAATTATTTACACTTATATAATGTGTTATTAGTAAAAATGATACACAGGAGCCATAACATGTTTTTCATTTCCTTTGTATTTCAGTTAGTTCTTAACATTTGGATTTTTCTGAAAAATATTAAGAATTTGATAACCAACATCTAATATCTGCTATACTTTGTTTTAAACTCTTATGTGGATTATCCCTTTTCCCTTAAAATTGTGTCACAAGACAGGTCATAATTATTGGGTTCTGATGGAATCCAATAATAAATAAAATGACACCTCTATTCAAATATGATTCTAAACTAACTGAGACAGAAAATGAAAAAAAGATCACATAGGAAATGTAGTATCACTTTTCTTACTACTAAAGATGAAAGTAAGTGTTGTGGTGGCTAAAATGTAAGAATAAGATCGCTTGCTCCCAACTTGCCACCTGAGGTAAAATTTAAGCTTACAAGGAGGGACAACAGAATTATTATGACAGATTTAGGATATCTGGTAGATTAGCAACACGCAGCTGAGAATTTTTTATTGAAGTATGTCTTCCCCCCTCAAGTAACTCCATAAGTAGTAGTTAGGTGTAGGTCCAATGGCCAAAGGTATAGAGAGAAATACCTTTTCCAGTGAAATGGGGGGAAAAGTTTTCCCTTCATAATAACAAGGCAAGGTAACAATAATTTGGCTCTCTAGATAATTCAGGATCTGCGCAAAGACCTTTACTCATTTTATTTCATTGCATCTTTAAAACACTCTATTGTAAATGAAAAAATTGAGATATTGCTGAGCCAGGATTTAAACCTTGGTTTCCTTATTTTAAATGTGTATTTTCATTTCTTTCCTTCCTTCCTTCCTTCCCTTTTTCTCTCTCTCTCTTTCTTTCCCTTTTTGTGATGAGTAGTAATTTAGTGAATTGGCTACTACAAAGCTTCTTAAATGGGTTGACTTATTGCTTCAACATAATCTGTGCTTTGAGAGAATTTGTATCAATGTTTTTTGGTAATTTATCTTCTTACTTCACAGATTTGCCATTATGTTGATAATCACAAGAGATACCAACATTGTTTACCAGCTGCTCATATTATAGTTTTGGCTCAAATTTGAGAACCTGAATTGGAAACTCAAAACAATGTAGATAATTCTTCTACTATGATTCCTGCAATAAAGAGATTTAGGGCTCATTTACCATCTAATATTCAAATAATTCCAAGTCAAAATCATATGCCATGAAACCTCTCTTCAAAACACAAGGTAAATAGAACAATGGTGATCTGAATTTTTGCCTTAACAAAACTGAGATACCCTTCAAGTATAAATTTATTATAGACTTGAAAATCTAAATTAAAAAATTTTAAAAAATTCTAACATAAAGATCTTATACTTGCTTTATATTTTAAATTTATGCATTTCAGATTCCAACTATGAATATATTTGATTGTTCTAGGATTTTGTGTGACAGTTTCATTAATGAACTGTATTGACAATTCTAAAATGAACTTTCACTACCTCTTTTGTAATGAACCTTTTTGTTTTCCTGCTATTAGTTAATAACATTTCAGTTATGTAGTATAACAAGCCTGGTGGTATAGGCTTATGTGTGTCTTAAATCTGAAGATTTATGAAATTCCTATGGTGGGCTGGTTTTGGGTTTTGGTTAGGTCATATACTTACAGAGACTTGCTTCATAATCTTTAACAAAAATTTGGTAAAGCAAAAAGAAAAATAGAAAAATTAAATAAAATAGTATACTTTATATTAATCATAGATTATATTCTAAACTTAAAGGCAAAGTTACTTTACTTACCTTGATAATAATATGTATCTTATGACTTCACCATTATGTATCAGGAATCATTTGGTTTTGTTTCAGAACTTCTAGAATCCATTTTTCAATAGCCCTAAAGAAAGAAAAAAGGGGGATGTGTTATGCATTGATTTTCTTTTCTATGAAATAGGCTTTTCCTTGAAATATAGTATGTTCAATGAAGCAGCATAGTACCAGTAGTTAGTGAGCTCTTGATATACATCATTCTCATTTAGTTATATACATTTTTTCGCTTCTTAGGGAGAAAGAGAACAGAGAATATTTTTGTATGTGTGAATTATTAAAAAGGTACTTTTTTCTTCTGTTATAAATAGCCTTAGGCCAATGTTCCTGGCTTGGGAAAGGGAGCTCTAGTGTTGTAATACTGTAAACTAGTGTCTGCTAATAAGCATAAAAGCCTATATTGAGACATTAAAACCATCCATGGGATCTTGAAACAAGACTACACCTAGTTTGGTCGACTATAAACTGTTGTATATTAAGAGTGTTGTAGCTCATGAATTAGACATGCAAAACTCCTCAAATAGTAAAGAATCAAAGTTCTGCCACGACCATCCTATATTCCCACCCACACATTATACCACCAAACTACTGATCTGTTGCATATGCCCATTCATATCTGAACCACACCCCAGGACATTTGATGAAGTTGAAACTGATTCTGCAGTTCTCCATTTCAAACTCAAGTGTTTAGGCTGGTGCCATATCCTGGACCACCCGCAGAAAGCGGATGAGGAATATATACTTAAATGCTCAGTTTACTACTCAGTATACCGAGCTTTGCTGGAGAGAAATAGATGTTTAACATATGCGATCATCACTATACAAAACTTCAGATTTATAAACATAGAAACTGAATTTAAGAGTCTACTTACTAAAGATTCTGTTCACATTTAACAAGATAAGGTAATGTAATATAGAGGAAACAGTGTGGGCTTTCTTGTAGGTGTGGGTGTAGGTGTGTGTGTACTTACCTTGTGTATGCAGCTCCTAGGAGTCTATATTCATACTCAAACCCACACTTGGCCTTGGGCTGTTGGTTAAATTTTGAAGCTGAAATCTTCCTTCTTGCCCCATTATTCTCCTATGGCTACAGGTGAGCCAATGCTCATATCTGTCCTCTCTGAAGCACCTGTCTCTCCTTAAGATTTCATGCTACCTTGTTGCTCTGTGACATATGATAATGTGGATTATCCAACTTCTTCCTCTTAGAGTGCAAGAGATACTCTTTTTAGCTTTCTACATAGAGGGATGTTAGGAAGGTCTGGTGTCACATTGTTTCAATCAAATTTCCTTCAAGCTTCCTTCAAAGTCAGAGGCTATGTATATCTGGTTTCTCACTGTAATCTAACATAGCAGATTGACAGAGCCATGTTTTTATTTAGGAAGATATATTTATTTAATAACACATTATTATACTAAATATTCTATTAATTCTATTGTAAATTGTCATCTTGACAGTATCCTTATGAACAGAATCTCTCGTACCTGACACCTTATTTTTTCACCACTATTGAGCCGTGTTTTTAGTGTGTTTCCAACATGGCACCCTTTTCAAGCTAATTGCCTATCTCGGTTAATAACTGATGCCAAACAAACCATCATAAAACTCAGTGGTTTGAAACAGCAATGGCTTAATATTTGTTACGCTTCTTTTGTGTAAATGTGATGGGTCCTTTGCTCCATGTGTCTCTGGATCATTCATCTGGCCACATGTAAATGGGAGAGAGAAGAGCTGAGATCTCAGTTTTTTTCCCACATGTTCCTCTCTCTTCATTTGGGGTCTCACACTCACACTTCTCTAGGAAGCCTTTCTATACAGGAGGAGAGTCTGCACTTCAATAATAGTCTGGTTGGGTACCAGATTTTACATTCCAAATTATGTGATAAGGCAAGTTTTTACCAGTTTAGACTACCATAACTAAATAGCATAGACGATGTGACTTAAACAAAAGAAATTTATTTCTTATGGTTTTGGAGGCTAGAAGTCCAAGACCAAGGTTGCAGCCAATTAGAAGTCACATACCTAGGGTCAGATCAACGTGGCAGGACTCCACAATGGTGTGAACAAAGGATGGCATGGTTCAGTGAAGCTTGCCAAGGAGACTTCCAAGCACAGTGCCACTGAAAATGAAGACCATGCTTTCTTTGCTTAGATTACTACTGTTTTTCAGGAAGATTTATCTTGTCACCTTCATGAAAAAGATTTCTTTTTTTTTTTTTTTGAAAAAGATTTCTTTAATCAATGCTATTAAAGATCCCTCTTCTTTGCCCCCATTCCTTAGTATAGTCCGACTAGCACAAAGCCTGGTACACAGTAGTTTCTGGAATGAATAAAGAACTCCATAACCAACCTTCTTATTCATAAGAATAATAGAGGCTGAAAACAATGTCTTATGCTTTTGTGTTTTTTCTGTTCACATCTTGCCAGTATCCTTGAATTCATAAAAAGGGTGACAGCAAATTGCATTAATTTTTGCATTGATAGTATTCTGCTCACTTGAAGAAGAGCTCTCAGAATCAGTTTATTCTATCCATTTAAAAAGCTATTTATAAAAATACATAATCTATCCTTTTTTTCATTTTATTTTATTTTTCAGTTCCTAAAGCTATTCTTCAACTGGACATTGTATAAAAACTATAGGTGAGTATGTTCAGAAATATACAAATAATGTACAGGTAATACCATAGTGTGAGCCTGATGCTAACCTTTGGTGTTTCTTAATGAAGATTAGGTGTTACTTCTATATATACAGTAGAAAAGTTAGTGTATCTGTTCTTGAGTAAAGCCTCTAATGTTCATTATATTAGATACTATCTTACTCTCCTACATTTCATTCTAATCTGGTATTTTGTTATTGCACTTAATAACCTAATTATGCTGGGTTTTTCCTTTTATTTCCCATCAGTCTTACTATGCAGAAATATTCTGATTTACTTGCTCAGAATTCAGCAACAGTATAGCTATTTTTCTCATCTTAAGGGTTGCTGCTTATATCTGTATATTAGTCAGCATTTGAGATGACGCGATTTTTGGTTTGCTACTTTGAAATACAAATGTATTCTTCAGATGCTCTCTGCCTGTGAATGCCCTTGGCAAGTTGCCTGGCATTACTGCAGATGATGGGGCATTTGGGGAAGGCGGTGGGGTTCATAAACACGCTGGCCTTTGAGTGGCCAAAAAAAATAACCGACGGATTATTGTATGTAGAAGAACATGACTCAAAAGGCTTCTCATCCTTGGTTGTTTTCTGAATCTCAAAATTTAAAGTGTACTTGCCTCTTAAACTACTTTCACCGCCCATTCCCTCCTATCTTGTGGCACCCTCTCACCTTCAGTAAAAACTGCTACTTTTAGCCAGAAATTTATCCCTCTAGGATTGCACGGTTTAATCCTCCCATCATGTGGATTGTAATATACTGCGGTGGTCTTTATTTGAGTGAAGTTCTGTTTGGAGGCGTTCTAAGTGACATGGTAGAAGGTTTTTTGGGGTTTTTTGGTTTTTGTTTTTTTTCAATTGGCTGATCAATACAGATAAGAATTCCTGGAATAATTAAATCATCTTCCATCTGCGAAGTAGTTACATCACTGCAATCCAGATGTCTGTTTCCCCTTTTCTAAACTCAGTTTTCTCACTATATTTGAGAAAAGGAGGCCAGCCCATGTAATGTTCTGAATTATTCCCAAATTGCATCTTCATTACAGCGCTTTAGCTCTCTGGTAGTAACTGTTCACCTTGACGATGGCCATCAACCGAGCCTTCAGGATCCACTTTTCCTATGGATAAAAGGGTGCTACATATGCACAAACACCAGAAATAGAGGGCTTAATACAGAACCGTTCACTGTCCTCTTATTGCCTTATTCCTTTATGCCCCAAGTCACCATGATTATGAGTGTCAGAATTAGACTTCAGAGAATCGGTGTTGTTACAGGCAGTGCAGCCAATTAAAATCACCTATTACACATCTGGAAATCTCCTTGGATTCTGACTCTCAGAAAATTGCCTTATCCCAAAAGTTAATTACAGCTTTTAAAGGTTTCTACTCTATTCACCTTTTTAATGTATTCTTCTTCCATGGATTGCTTTTGAGATGGAATAAAAATATTTTCTTTAGAAAAAGTTTTAACTTTTCAAACAATTGTACAGATGTTTCATTTGTTTATTCAATGGGTAAAAGAACTCCCAAAGACATTGTTCAGAGTTTTAAGTGTAGACGGAGCAGTAAGTTCAGGCTTCAGTTTTAATTTTTTTTTTTTATTTAGAATTTTTTTTTTAAGATTTTATTTATTTGTTTGACAGACAGAGATCACAAGTAGGCAGAGAGGCAGGCAGAGAGAGAGGAAGGGAAGCAGGAAACCCGCTGAGCAGAGAGCCCAATGTGGGTTCGATCCCAGGACCCCGGGATCATGACCTGAGCCAAAGGCAGAGGCTTTAACCCACTGAGCCACCCAGGCAACTCCTAATTTATTTTTTAACAAAAATAAAGGAAACATTATGGTTTGGTTTTTAAAAAGTCACATGGTATTATTTCATGGGAATAATTTCCTTTTATTAGTATTATTTTATATACAGGATATAGTATTTACATTTCCAGAAAATAGAAATATTTTTTCTTAAAAATATATTTTTAGTTGTTTCGTTAGAAAATTTAAGTTGTATAAACGTTCAGATAACTCGTGACATTAAGCACTAATTATTATCTTTAATAAATGCAATTTATTAACTTTTACATTTAAGAAAGTACTTCTTTTTAAAAATACATATTTTAAAAGGCTATAATCATTAGGAATTGGGAATTGTTCTGAAAATATTTGCCTGACTTTTTTGTTTCTTTTTTTCCACTTTGTATTACATGGATTAATAACATATTCATGATATCCTGATTCATGGTACCCTAATCATTCATTCTCTACTTTTACTTATTTAGTAAGTTATTAAGTTATTTTAAGGAGTGTCACAAACTCCCTAGGCTTTAATTTTATAATGAAAACAAAAAGCTAAGAGCTAGACAATAATATCAATCAGATTATGTGGCTTCTCAATCCCAACCTCTTTATTTCCCAATCTGAGGTAAATGATGATTTAAATTCCATATTCATCATTCCTTTGCTTCATTTCCTAAAAATTGTGAAATTGTGTGTTTGTGTATTTAGCTGCTTCTAATTTTATAAGTATATCATGCTGCATATAGATCTTTGGGTTTTAATTATTTCACTGATATTATGATACTGTTGCAAGTCACTGGAGTTCATTGCTTATTTTTTAAAACACTTTAGTGAAGTATGACTGAAATGTAAAAACCAAAACTTTATATATTTAATGTACGTAAAACTTGCTGAGTTTGGGGATAAGTATATACCCATGGAAACATCACTACCATCAAAGCCATAGATGTACCCATCACCTCCGCAAATTTCCTTCTGTCACCATTATTATTATTATTATCATTATTATTATAGCTATTATTAATATTGTTGGGTAAAAATACTTAACATAAGAACCACCTTCTGGGGTGCCTGGGTGGCTCAGTGGGTTAGGGCCTCTGCCTTCGGCTCAGATCATGATCCCAAGGTCCTGGGATCGAGCCCCGCATCGGGCTCTCTGCTCCACAGGGAGCCTGCTTCCCTTCCTTTTTCTCTGCCTGCCTCTCTGCCTACTTGTGATCTCTGTCTGTCAAATAAATAAATAAAATCTTAAAAAAAAAAAAAAAAAGAACCACCTTCTTAGCAAACTTTAAGTATACAAAGCAGTAGTTAGCCACAGCCACTGAGCTGTATAGTAGATCTCCAGAACTTATTTCTCTTGCATAAATCTAACTTTGTACCCTTCAACTATCATCTCATTTTCACCACCGCCTCAGCTGCTGCCTGTCACCATTCTACTCTCTGCTTCTGTAAGTTTGACTATTCTATATTCCTCATATAAGTGATATCATGCAGTATCTGTCCTTTTATGACAGGCTTATTCACTAAGTAGAACATCCTCAGGTCCCTCCGTGTGGTCACAAATGGCAGGATTTCATTCTTTTTAAAGACTGAATACTCCACTGTATATAAATACCACATTCTTTTAAATCCATTTATCTACTGATAGACATTAAGGTTGTTTTCATACTTTGGCTACTGTGAATAGTACTATAATGAACATAGGAAAGTAGGTATCTCTTCAAGATCCTGATTTTAGTTCCTTTGAAAAAATACCTAGATGTGGGACTGCTGGACCTTATGGTATCTCTATTTTTAATTTTCTGACAAATCTCCAGACTGTTTTCCATAACAGTTGTACTAATTTACAGACCCACCAACAGCATACAAATCTTCATTTTTCTAGACATCCTTACAAATACTTTCTCTCATCTTTTTGATAATAGCCATCTTAACAAGTGTGAGGTGATACCTCCCTATGGTTTTGATTTGTATTTCATTGATGATTAGTAATGTTGAGAACATTTTCACATACCTGTGAGTGATTTGTATGTCTTCTTTGGAGAAATATCTATTCAAGTCCTTTGCCCATTTTAAAATCAGGTTATTTGTCTTTTTGCTATTGACTTATATGAGTTATTTATTATTTTAGATACAAACCTCTTATCAGATACATGGTTTGCAATATTTGAAATCTGGTATAAAGCAAATTAAAAATGAACAAAAATCCTGTACTCATGAATTGTCCTCCAATAATGGAAATAAACAAAAGTAGCAACATAAATGTACCTTCTACAGCAATGGGGGAGACAGCCAATCAAGAAGTTAAAGTATAATGTGTAATATAATTATAGATTGTGAAGAGTATAGAGAAGGAAATCAATAATGATGAGACTGAAAGTCACTGAAGTAAGCTGTTTTAGATAGAAGGATCATAGATGTTATCTTTGGAAATATGATACATGAACTGAGTCCTTACAGAGGATATGGTAATCACTCTCTCTCACTTGGAAACTACTCTGATTTGTATTTGCATAACCACAGTTCATATGCATTGAGGGATGCTAACAACACCTAGGAATGAGGCAGATGATATAGGACTAATTAAAACAGTTCCTGGTTGGGGTGCCTGGGTGGCTCAGTGGTTAAACAACTGCCTTCGGCTCAGATCATGATCCTAGGGTCCTGGGATTGAGCCCCCCACGAAGCCCTGCTCAGTAGGAAGCCTGCTTCTCCCTCTCCCACTCCACCTGCTCGTGTTCCCTCTCTTGCTGTCTCTGTCTCTCTCTCTCTGTCAAATAAATAAATAAAATCTTTTAAAAAAAAGTTCCTGGGGGCTCCTGGGTGGCTCAGTGGGTTAAAGCCTCTGCCTTCAGCTCAGGTCATGGTCTCAGGGTCCTGGGATCGAGCCCCACATCAGGTTCTCTCTGTTCAGCAGGGAGCCTGCTTCCCCCTCTCTCTCTGCCTGCTTCTCTACTTGTGATCTCTCTCTGTCAAATAAATAAATAAAATCTTAAAAAAAAAAAGTTCCTGGTATTTCTTATTGTATAGGCATTGATTTGGGAAAGATTGTGAACTCTAGTTTTTGAGAATAAAGTTACTTTTCTGAGGATATTAAGATTACTTGCAGCTTGACATTAAAGTAGCAGAAATGAAACTTTCTCTTATGTATGATACTATGGGATATAGCTGTGAAGTCTGGAGATGCTGTAGCCATTTGTAAACAGTATGAGATCAAAGCCACCCCACAGAAGTAACCTTAGAAAATCACAGAGACATAAAGCTAATGCCTTTGGATTAAAATAACCTGCAGTCTGCATTCTATGTGGATTTCCAATACATGGGCCATTACATTTTCTCATTTTATAGGCGACTTTGAATAAAGTTCATATTATTTGCAGGGAAAAACAGATTAATGACAGAGACTTTAAGGAGAAAAATGAGACATTTTATGACGAGCTGGAGGAAGAACAATAGCATTATAGGAAACACTATGCAATGCCCTAAATTCAAAAATGTCTTGGCATGTTCAAAGAAAAGAGAATCTCCCAGTGGCAAAGTATAGCAACACAAGAGAGATGTGGGATTACATGTGGTTGGAGAGAATATCACCACATCATGCAAGCAAGATTTTGCAATCTATGATAAAGAGTTTTGCTTTTATCAATGATAAGTCATGATAACATGTTTTTTTTAAAGATTTTATTTATTTATTTGACAGAGACAGATCACAAGTAGGCAGAGAGGAAGGCAGAGAGAGAGAGAGAGAGAGAGGGAAGCAGGCTCCCCGCTGAGCAGAGAGCCCGATGCAGGACTCGATCCCAGGACCCTGAGATCATGACCTGAGCCGAAGGCAGCGGCTTAACCCACTGAGCCACCCAGGTGCCCATGATAACAGGTTTAATGGAGAAGTTTTATAGTGTGTTTTTGTTTTGTTGTTTTTGTTTTAATAGATTGTTTTGTGAAAAATCTACAGATTATAAAATAACCTATAAAATAACTTCAAATAAAAATGATAAATTTGGAGAAATAATAGATCATAGTGGCATGGGTTAATGTCAGTGGAAGTCAATAGAAATGGTCGGAATCAAAATATATGCTGGAGACAGAGGGAACAGAATTATAAAGAAGTAGAGGTGGGACGAAAAGACATGGAAAGAATCTCTTTAAGAGCTGCGTCAGGAGGGTTGATGGTACCATTTTCAACAGTGGGAATCAGGAACATTGTTTTGAATATAGTACCTTTGCAATTTTCTTCACAGTTCCAAGTAGAAATAGATATTAGATGAACAGTTGGATTTTTTTTTTTTTAAAGATTTTTTATTTATTTATTTGACAGAGAGAAATCACAAGTAGGCAGAGAGGCAGGCAGAGAGAGAGGAGGAAGCAGGCTCCCTGCTGAGCAGAAAGCCCGATGTGGGGCTCGAACCCAGGACCTGGGATCATGACCTGAGCCGAAGGCAGCGGCTTAACCCACTGAGCCACCCAGGCGCCCCGAACAGTTGGATTTTTAAAAGGATGCAACTAAAGAGTGAGATATTGTCTAAAGATGAGTTTGAGAAATACCAGTTTTTAACACTCTTTCAAACTATGGCATTTGTTGTAATCTCATAAGGAAAGATTTTGGACAAAGCAAAAGGAATTGTCCCTGGATAATCCTTGAAGAGCTTCAGTATATAGAATTAAGAATAGATGGAAGATCTAATGATAGGCGCAAAAAATTAGAAGCCATTGTGAAAGAATGAACACCAGAAGAGTATGGTTCCAAATGAAGAGGACTTTCAGTAGAATGAAGTGACCACTAATACTAAAAGCTGCAGAATATTCTTAGAAGCTGAGGATTATATATATATATATATATATACATATATATATATAACATTTATATTTATATATCCTATATATATTATATGCATATATATATAATATATATATTTAGCACTGTAGAAGTTGTTGTGTACCTGGAATAGAGAATTTTAGTGATAAAAAGCAAAAAGAGACCAGTTTGTGTTTTTTGAACCAATGAATATATGTGAGAAAGTAGAGACTGCCAGTACAGAATATTTATTTGAAAATTGTCTGGAATGGGAGCCAAATTAATGAGTAAGTAACAGGAGATATGTGGGATGAAAATTTTCTGGGTTTGTTGTCCAAGATGAGATTTAGTAGAGCATGATGGCATGTTTATAAGAATATTGGTGCACAAGAAGAGATTGGCTATGTGTGGGGACAGAGAAGCTAATTGAGGGAGGAGGTCGTTGAGAGGATAAGAGTGGGTGAGATCAGCCTCAAGGGCTGGTCCCATTGCTACAAGTGGGGAGGCAGAGAAACCAATAAAGAAACAAGTAAGTATTGTTGCATATAATGTTAGGAATATGTGGGTAAGTCTATCTGGTAACATCTATAATGATATATGAGGAGAGGTTTTTGGAAAAATATATGTAATTGGAAATTTGAATAAACAAAGAAGTTATATCAGATCACAGAAAGTCAGCATATCAGACAACTAATATAGAATTGATGTTGTTGAGATAATGAATTTAAAATAAAATCACTGGACCCTAACTATAAGAACTACTTCACAAAAATCATCCCCTAAGGCAAATCCATGAAGAATGCATAGAAATTTTATCCAGGATGGGAGTTTCATCCTGTGAATAAAATGAGAAAGACTTGAGAGGTGAGAAAAAGGGAGAGAGAGAGAGAGAGAGAGAGAGAGAGAGAGAGGAGATGATTGAGGATATTTGCATAGGCATGTTTGAAATTATACTCTCTGAAATCTAAACTTGATAAGAAAGAGAATGAAAACAAGCGTAAAGTGCTAGATACTAAAAGGACACGGAGCAAATGTAACTGAAGTCCCAATAAGGTTAATTATTTGTCAGGGGAGTACTACAGAGAATACGGAGATGATGGATAAGAAAACGGGAGTTTGAGATTATTTCAGAGGTAGGATTGTTTTAGGGGAGAAAGCACGGTCTTGGGTGTTTATCACAGAAATGGAAATATTTTTGTAGTTAAGGAGTTAATCTCTTTCCCTCCCATGTCCTTTCTCCATATTAGTGAAAGCAAACACTCCTTTTTATTGTCTAATATTCCATTGTGTGATCTTATCATAATTTATGTCACTAATCCACTATTTTGCTATTACAATGTAAATTTTTTCTATTACACACAATGTAACTCTTATTAAAATATCATGACAATTTGCTATTTTATCTATAAGAAATATTTTTTAAAATATATTTTAGCTTTTAGCAGGGCACCTGGCTGGCTCAGTGGGTTAAAGCCTCTGCCTTCAGCTCAGGTCATAATCCTAGGGTCCTGGGATCGAGCCCCGCATTGGGCTCTCTCTGCCTGCCTCTCTGCCTACTTGTGGTCTCTGTCAAATAGATAAATAAAATCTATCTATCTATCTATCTATACATATTAGCAGCACATTTTGGTTTCCAAAATTGTTCTCCAGACAACTGAATTAAATTATACTCCCCAAAATATTATATTAGAGTTCAGTTTTCTCAAGACCCTCACCTACCAAGAGTATCACAAAATTTTAAAATATTCCACTTGAAAAGTGATACATCAACTTGTTTCAATTTGCGTATCCTCAGTCATGAAAGATTTGAGGCATTTACTCTCTCTTCTTTACAGTGAGATTGTTTATAATCTTTGTCCATTTATTCTTTTAAGTTATTCTTAGTTTTCTTCTATAAGTGTTATTTTTTTAAGATTTTATTCATTTGTTTGTTTATTTATTTATTTTATAGAGAGTGTGAGAGTGTGCGTGTGGGGAGGGACAGAGGAGGAGGAAGAGGGACAAGCAGACTCTGCACTAAATGCAGAGCACCACTGAGACTCAATCCCAGGACCCATGAGATCATGAACTGGGCTGAAATCAAGAGTCTGTTCCTTACCTGACTGAGCCACCCAGGCACCCCTATTCCTAGTTTTCTTACTGATTTCTAAGTTCATTAGGATAGTATTCACTTGCAATATACACTGTTGGCAACATCAAAATGTTTTTATGACTTAGAAACTTATCCCATGATTTAGAATTTAGATGAGCACCCATTTTTGCGTACCATCACTTCCATTGGGTAATTTCAATCTTTGTGTTTCCCTATCTGATAACAAAATATATTCTATCATCACTTAAGGTTTGTCTCTTCAGCATTTAAAATTCTCAGAAAATGCACACTCTTTTCTATATAAATGATTACTAACTAAAAATAATATTTTATGTAAAATGACCCTACCTCTAATGACAATGTCTTGGTGCAGGAGGAGAAACTGGACACAACTAAGATGTTCAGAGCTCTTTGCAGTTTATATAGTCTTCTAGATAATTGGTTCAGCTTCAGGTTAATGGCTAAAGATCGTAGTATTTTCAACTATGTAGACATATCAGATTCACACAGGAAGTCAGAGAAGGGAGAAGAAAATGCCCTGAGAATTTTCAAATCTCTTGTTCCAGGTCTTATTGACTTCCATCAGATCTGATGCCCATTCCTTAGATGAGTGTGTCCTTTGAGAAAAACCAGCAACCTTCTTAAGACACTCCCCGATTTACTAAGCCATCTCTGCCTTCAACAAAAATAATCCTAACATAGAAATAGAAATATCCTTCTAATATATCCACTATAAACTGAATTCCCACCTGAATACCTTGACTGACAAACTGGTAGATAAATGGAATAGGGGATTTGTAATGGCTGAAAAGGTCTTTTCTGAGGCCATAAAATGTCAAGTTCCCCTATGTTTCCTAAATTTTGCAAGATACATATATGATATATTATTCTGCCGTTTTTTTAAAGGAATCTAATTATATTTTATTTTCTGTGAAGCATGAGTAATTGAATTTGTTTCTGTTCACCTTTATTTTTTTTTAAGTTTCATGTGATCCCTCTTTTTATTTTACTAGATTTTGCTTAAGCAACACAACTGTTTTTATTATTATTATTATTATTTTCTCAACTTCAAACTTGCCTTCCTTCAGTTTTGCCTTTCTACATTTAAGTTTTGCCTAATCATGTCTCCTCTCAAAAATAAACTCCCCTATGCCATTTACTACCCTCTTTGATTTTTATTGTTATCTTTGATTTTTATGGTTCCATATTTTTCATGAAAGGTCGATCATCAACTATATAAATAATTCTATCACTGTAAATGTTTTCACATTGATTTGAGATATTGCTTAGCTTAGAAACAAATGAGTTCACGTGTTCAGAGATAATATGGACACCTAAATATAATATGTGCAGGAAGGATATAGTCCTATATACAAATATAGGCAGATTTACATACGGGCTTTTGACAAATGAAAGCCTGTTGTTTTATGTGTGCATTCCACAAAGCAAAATATAAAAGAGGAAAATATAAAAATAACTATTATAGCATCCTAGAACTTCATAACTGTTTGGACTATTAGAGATGATACCCTGTGGGAATATAAAAAAATAATTTAGATCTTAGTATCAGACTACTAGGGATCCAGGGCTATAAGCATGGTTTGCTATTTAAGTAAATTAACCTCAGTGTTGTAGACAAACCTCCCTTTAAGATAAAAACCTCCTTTCTGGCTGTTTTTAACTGAACATGATTAATAAGGAAAGTGTAGCATTGCCCATGCAGCTGTTCTCTTTCCAACACTTGGATTCATAGAAGGACAAGTTAAAGCAATGAGCTACAATTTGGCCACAGCTGGATATAAATCTTTTTGTTTGTTTGTTTGTTTTGCGGTTTTGCTTTGAATTTGTATTGAGTACGCTGCTGGCTGAGTTATAGGAGTCCTACAGAGGCTCTATGGATGAAACTCAACAGATCACTGTTCAGACTGAATGGAGATTTTAAAGATTACTTACTCCAAGCCAGTAACTAGTGATAAATCCATGTTAAACAGATGGTAGAATGATGAATTAGACACAATCCAGGGCTTTGCCTTAATCTTAGAAAATGTGCATGTTCTAGCATGAGACTCATGATTTTCCAGCCTGTGAAATTCTGTAGAATGGCAGCTACAAACAACATATAAAATCTATGACTATGTCAAAATGCTTATGTGACTATCATCATTAACTCTTGGAAAACTGTCCACCCCCAAATCTTAATTCATTTTCCCTATCTTAAAATTTGGATTTGTTAAACAGTTCAGCTGCCACCTGGTAAATGAACTTCAAAACTTGGAAATTTATCTTTTTTTTTTTTTTTTCCAGAAACCCCATAGATACTTCATGGGGGCTATTGACAAAAAGTATCCGCCAGCTGCTTCTCTAAATATAGACTAGAGGAAGCTGCTTGAAAGATGGAAGGGCAGAAAGTAATACAGACATGAATCTGCAGAAACCTACATATTTTTAATCCTAAACTTCTGTTTCCTCCATCAGCTGTAGAGAAACTACAGAGAAAGAGAAAGCTATCTTGAGCTTTTATAATAAATCATAGGCTGTAATGCTACACTCATTTTGAAACATCCTCTTTGCCTTCTATGATAACTTAAAATTCTGAAGTCAGGTGACACTTTCATTATAATTTAATATGTGTATGAATGTTCAAAGTGCACTGAACCTTTCATGCTGAGAAGCTTTTGCTGTCTATCTTCAGGAAAATGTTACTGTATTTCAAGCTGCTTTCATGAAGCTAGTAATTGGAAGTAACACTGCGTTAACTGAATTTAGATAAGAAATTACTAGTACCATTTTTTTCCACCCAAAAAATACTTTGAAAGATAAGGAAGCTATTGGGGGAAGACAGAGAAATATTTTAAAATATCTAGAAAATAAAATCAATACCCTTATAATATTTTTGTTCTTTAGACAAAAGTTGAGATCTCCGTTGGAAATACAGGAATGTAGTAATTAAACCAAATAAGGAAGCTACTTAACAATCTCTCAAAAATTCATGGCAGTTAGTAGTTCTAGTGATTTTCAAATACAGTATATCAGAACTTCTCTTCTTCAAGCAGAGATAAATAACAGATGTACTTTGGGGTAGGGGCTTATCTGGCATAGGTTTAGAATTGGGACTTACAAACATAGCTAATAAAGTTATTCTACCACTGGGATTATTGGGAATGAGGTGTTAAATTATAGCTTTTTTTTTCTAGTGTTGTTATATGGAAATTGAAGTTCCTGATCTCAGATTTTTTCCCCCCCTAATGTATGCATTTAATACTACAGATTTCCCCCAAAGTACTGCTTTAGCAGTGCCTTGTGAAGTTTGACATGTTGCATTTTCATTTAGGTCAAAATATTTTTTTTTTATTTCCTTTGTATTCTACTCAGACTCAGACTGTTTATAAACGTGTTGTTCAATTTCCAGAATCTTGGACATTATCCAAATATTTTTCTATTATTGATTTCTAGCTTAGTTTCATTGTAGTCCAAGAACATACTTGCTGTTATGTCTATTCTTTTAAATTTCCTAGCATTTTTTTTAATGTTCCAAAATATAATGTATCATGGTGAATACTCTATTTGTACTTGAGAAGAATGTGTATTCTGCTAGTGAGATCTATAGATGTCCATTAGGTCAAAGTGGTTGATGGTACATTTCAGGTTATCTATCTTCTTGGATAATTGACCTCTTTATCAATATATAATGTCCCTTCTTATCTCTACCAGTATTTCTTATTCAGAATATACTCTGTTTGAGATTAATATTACTATTCCAGTTTTCTTTTGATTAGCTGTCATCCTACAAGATAAAAGAACTTGAATTATTCAAAAGTTTGAATAGGTATTTGCACTTATTCTATCTATTCTGAGCTAAATTTTTCAGTTTTGGAGAAAATAACTAAACGAAATACCCATAAGATTTAACTTGAGCTTTTTAGCAACAGAAAATTTCATTAGACTATGCTGATCCCAATTTTTTTGAAAATTATCCAGCTAAGTACAGTGAAGTGAAGAAAAGTAAAAAATACAACCCTGAGTAAACAAGTGAAGATTGAGTTATGTCTAAGATCTTAGATTTAAGAGAAATTAAAGTTATATAGTATATTTTAATAGTATTTTATTACTTGTGCTAAAATAAGTATTGTCTTGTTTTGTTTTGTTTTTTGGTTATTTGTTTGTTTTTCCCTAGAAAAAGTAAACTACAATTTTTGGAATGCTTATGCTGACAAAATTCTTTCCTTGGCCAAATCTTGTCTGACTCCTCTGAGCTCTCTTTCACCTAACCCCTATCACTGGGCATGTTCAATTTTAGCAAGAATTCTGTTAAATTGGTTTAGCCAGAATCTCCCCTCCTTGATATCTAATCACCTTTAATATCTGGCCAAATCCCTCACCCCCAACTATCCCCCAGGAGATATCTGATCACCCTGGCATGGCTTCAGCAAGTTTTGTTAGGTTAGTTTAGCCAGAATCCCATTACCCATGATGTTTCCTCTTAGTAATTTTCCATCCAGCAACCCTCTCCACCTTATTTCTTGGCTATAAATTTCCATTTTTCCTTGCTGTTTTCAGAGTCAAGTCTAATCTCTCCTTCCTACTTCAAAACCCTCTTGTAGTGGTCCCTCTACCTGTCCCTACATTCCTGAATAAAGTCTGCCTTCCCAATCTTCAGCAAGTGTTATGAACAAGTTTTTTTTCTTTAAAATTATAAAACCATTTTATCCTAGGATAGATATTGCTGGTATTTCTTACATTTTGGCTGGTTTCATTCTGCCATGGTATGTAGAAGCAAACAACCTGAATGTAGTGAGGCGGAAGCTGCGTTCCACCACATGTTGAGTACACAAGTTGAGAAATTCAGTATGAAGGCAGCTATGTGAAATGCAAATATGACACAAAACATGTTCTAAATTTCTACCACAGCAAAAGACGACTGGAAATGTAGAATTTTCTTGTTAAATTAAATAGGATTAAATACTTTAACAGACATCATCTCCCCATGCTTTCTCTTTGTTCCTCCATAGCTGCATACTCTTTTAAAACCATGATTGAGCTTAACCAATATTTCTTTATCCCACTCTCTCTTATCCCCAACCACTTCTCTCTTGTCTGTTTGAACTACTTGGGGTAAATTCTCAGTATGCTGTGAGGAGGAATTGCATGTTGGCAAGAATAGATATTTGTACAAAAGTTGAAGTAATTGCTCTAACTCTTAATCAGTTTGAATATTTTCTAAATGAGTTCTAAGGTTAGCTAACTCAATATTAGTCACATTGGGAAGCAAAACCTAAAATGAGAAAAGTACAAAGTTTTCTCAAAACTAAGAAACACTGCTTTATAATTAAAGGTTACTCTCTATAAATTCTTCACACTTTTTAACTTTATTAATATTGATAGGTAATATGCAATCTCTGTGTTCTCATTTATAATTGACTATTAAAAAGTCCTAATTTGTTTTTCATCTTTTAAAAAATAAAGATAAATTTAAAAGAAAATCCCTGTATATAATACAATTTCCTCTAGTTAAAGAAAAATCCACACAAAAGTATATCAATAACTAAAAAATTATTTGTTATAAGATATAAATAATAAGGTGATTAGAGTCTGCTAAATATTTTTTTACTAACTAACATGGAAAGAATATAGCTATCCAGAATATTCTCAAAGGATATCACTGTGTGGTCTTGCTCCTGAAAAAGAAAGAAATAGACTGAGAAGAAATATAAAAATAATTATGAAATTATGTATTAATTTATTAATGTGTGCAGGATAGTAATATCTGCAGGAAAATGTTAGTATCAAAAATCTATGAAAATTTATCAAACTAAACATCCAAAAATTAAATAATCCAGTCAAGAAATGGGCAGAAGACATGAACAGACATTTTTTCAAAGACATCCAGATGGCCAATAGACACATGAAAAGATGTTCAATATCACTCATCATCAGGGAAATACAAATCAAACCCATAATGAGATACCACCTCACACATACCAGAATGGCTAAAATTACCAATACAGAATATACCAGATATTGGTGAGGATATGGAGAAAGAAGAATCCTCTCACACTGTTGGTGGGAATGCATATTGGTGCAGCCACTCTGAAAAACAGTACGGAGGATCTTCAAAAAGCTAAAAATAGAACTATACTATGATCCAGCAATTGCACTACTAGACATTTCCCACAGGATACAAAAATACTGACTTGAAGGAGCACATGCACCCCAATAATTATCGCAGCATTATCAACAATAGCCAAACTATAGAGAAAGCCCAAAAGTCTATTCACTGGTGAATGGATAAAGAAGAAGAAGTGGTATCTATCTATCTATCTAAGTCATAAAAAAAATAAAAGAAAGAAAGAAAGAAAGAAATCTTGCCATTTACAAAGAAGTGAATGGAGATAGAGTATATTATGTTAAGTAAAATAAGTCACCTAGGGGAAGACAAATACCATATATTTCACTCATATGTGGAATTTAAGAAACAGAACAGATGAACAGATGGGTGGGAGAGAAAGAGAGAGAGAGAGAGGGAAGCAAGCCATAAGAGACTCTTAACTACAGAGAACAAACTTAGTGTTGATGGAAGGAGGTGAGTAGGGAATGGGCTAAATGGGTGATGAGTATTAAGGAGGACACTTGTGATGAGTACTTGGTGTTACATATAAGTGATGAATCACTAAATTCTATTCCTGAAACCAATTTTACCATATATGTTAACTAAATACAATTTAAATAAAAACTTGAAATCAAAATGAATATCTGCAGGAACTCAAGTTTTACCAACTTTTCTCTTTTCAACCAAAATGTCTTTATCAGTATTAAACAAATTGAAGGGAGTAAATTTTAAAGATCTTAATTGGTTTTATTCAGTGCTTTATGAGTCAGGTAGCATCTAATCTACAGATACAAAAGTCCTCCACAGGGGCATCTAGGTGGCTCAGTCAGTCAAGCCTCTGCCTTTGCTCAGGTCATGATCCCAGGGATCAGGAATCCAGCCCCATGTTAGGCTCCCTGCTCAGCAGGAAGTCTGTTTCTCCTTCTCCCTCTGTCTCCTTCCCCCACTTGTGCTCTTGCTCTCTCACTCAAATAAATGAATAAATAAAAATATTAAAAACAAATTTAAAAAAAGGTACTCCACAGAGCTACACAAGACAAGAGATTTTATAGGCAGAAAGTAGCAGGAACAAGGAAGTTATTCTAGACAGAAAGTAGATAAATCTGCTAGTACAAGGTTACTTTCCCTACAGGGGAAATGGAGGTCTATCAGGCAGATTACCTTACTAAGGCTGATCAGGATATTCCCAATTGCTTGGTTTAATATTCCATTTCTGGGAGAGCCAAACTGTAATTAAGTTAAATCTCAGTTTGGTAACATGGGACTTAGTATATAAGTGATTTGTGGCCTTATTATCTTGTCTTTAACACAGGCCAAGAGAAATAAAATAACACTATTATATGGAAACAGTAAAGGCCTCAGGTATCCAAAAGGAAAGTTGTTAATACAAATAGCTCTGGATACTACCTTGATTTATGTCAGACATTGGATCATCAGATGTGATTTCTAATTTTCACAGAACCCTCAGTTATCACTCTTTTACATCTCAGGACATTGAGACTTGTCATGCTTAGTTGATTTCCTGGAGAGTTCACAGCTTGAAAGTGTCTGAATGAGAGTCAATTCAATGTGCCTGTAACACTAAAGTCTCTTATCTTTCTGCCCTATCATCATAAATTCTCATTATCTGTATTTAAAAAATTCTCTTAAGCAATTTATCCTGGAGCCAAACTATCTGTCTTCAACAATCTGCACTGCCATTTGCTTGTTGTGTGACCTCAGGCAAATTGCTTTGCTTCTCTGAAGTCCTTTTTCATCATCTCTAAAATGGTGACGACAATGATAGTAATTGACTTACACAGTTTCTTTGAGAGTCAAATGAGTTTATTCAGCAAAGACTGAGCTAATGTATGCAAAGAATGTAGAACTGTGGATGGAGCATATTAAGTGCTATCTAGGTGTTGCTATTACTTTAACCTTTCTTTTGGGGCCCTGATTTCCTTTCACAGCTTGGTTAGTGAAGGTAATCATAACAGAATTTTACTTCTAGTTAGTGATACTATCAGATTTTAATAAACTTGAAAACATGAAGGGAGCAATTCGTGCATAAGAATAATACATAATGTTGAAAGCAGGAAGTGTATATGTGTGTGTACATGTGTGTGTTTTCTGATATCCATGATCAGGAGAATAATTTGGATAGTGAATAATATTGAATTTTGAGATAGGTAACTGAAAATTTAGAATAGACAATAAACAAGAAGAAGCTTCGTTTCCTTTGTGAGGATTAAGTCAATTAATAGAAGCAAAACACTTACGGGTAACTGACATGTAGTAAATACTCAAATTTTAGCTATTATTTTTGTGCATTATTCACCATTATACTACTCCAGTGTCTAATAAAACACTTAATACTAGGCACTCAATATAAATTTGTTAGGTTGTGTTACAAAGATGTAACATTAAACCTACCTGGGGGATAAATAAATCAATGTCTACACCTTTGCCTTTTGTAATCTAATGTAAAAGAATGGAAATTTACCTAAGCTAATTATTTTAATTTGGAATTTGTCACAGATATGGGCATTTTCCTGACACTAGATAATGAACTGAAACACAGATTTAGTCAAGAAATTAGAATCCCTGGAGCAGTGGAGCTTTAGTGATTATCATGGGTATAAATTTTTGCTTTTGGGTAGGTAAATCTCAATATCTAAAGCTATTGAATTGTTCTTTTAGCTATAATCACTGTCAATATAGTATCTCATACTCAATATTACAAAAGTCTTCACAATGGTAAGCATAAAAAAATTAACAGGAAAATATAGTTGGCTGCACTGAGAAATAGTTTATTGTGTCATATGAAACATTTTAGAGTTTTTATTTTTATCTAATATACAGGGGATAACAGATAAATGAGAGATTGTTTTTCTTTTTTGCTTCTAACTTTCAACTTAGGCAGGAAGTTAATTTTCTCATCAAAAACATAGACTATAAAAAATCTTAATTACAGGACTTAGGTCTTATTTGCTGTTCTTTTCCTAGCTCCCTTAGGTGTAAGTTTATGTTGTGTATTTTAGACCTTTCTTGTTTCTTGAGAAAGGCACGTATTGCTATATACTTCCCCCTTAGGACCACTTTTGCTGCATTCCAAAGGCTTTGAACAGTTGTGCCCTCATTTTCATTTGTTTCTGTTATTTTTTATATTCTTATTTAATTTCCTCCTTGGCCATTCATTCTTTAGCAGGATGCTCTTTAGCCTTCATGTGTTCGAATTCTTTCCAAATTCCCTTTTGTGATTGAGTTCCAGTTTCAAGACATTAAGGTCTGAAAATATGCAGGGAACGATTCCAATCTTTTGCTATTATTTGAGACCTGATTTGTGACCCAGGATGTAATCTATTCTGGAGAATGTTTCATGTGCACTAAGAAGAATGTGTATTCTGTTGCTTTAGTATAGAATGTCTGAATATATCTGTGATGCCCATCTGGTTCATTAGGCACTCAATATAAATTTGTAGGTTGTGTTACAAAGACGTAACATTAAACCTACCTGGGGGATAAATAAATCAGTGTCTACATCATTGTATTTTCTAATCTAATGTAAAATTATGGAAATCTACCTAGAATAATTATTTTAATTTGGAATTTGTCACAGATATGGCATCTTCATGGGTGTTATTCAAAGCTCTTGTTTCCTTATAGCTCTTCTGCTTAGAGGATCTGTTCATTGCAGTGAGTAGGGTGTTAAAGTCCCCTACTGTTATTATATTATTATCAATGCATTTCTTTAATTTTGTTAATAATTGGTTTATATAACTGGCTTCCCCTATGTTAGGGGCATAAATATTCACAATTGTTAGATCTTCTTGTTGAATAGACCCTTTAAATATGATGCAGTGTCCTTCCTCATCTCTTATTACAGTCTTTGGTTTAAAATCTGATTTGTTTGAAATAAGGGTTGCCACACTAGCTTCCTGCTGATGGCCATTAACATAATCATTTTTTCCACCCCCTCACTTTCAATATACAGGTGACTTTGGATCTAAAATGAGTCTCTTGCAGACAGCATACCAATGGGTCTTGTTTGTTATGCAATCTGATACCCTGTCTCTTTTGACTGGGGTAGTTAGCTCATTTCACTCAGAGTAACTATTGAAAGATATGAATTTAGTACAATTGTATTACCTATAAAGCCACTGTTTCTGTATATTATCTCTGTTTCTGATCTATATTACATTTGGGCTCTCTCTTCCCTTAAAGGATCCTTTCTTAATATTTCCTGTGGGGCTGGTTTAATGGTCACAAATTCTTTTAGTTTCTGTTTGTCCTGGAAGCTCTTTATTTCTCCTTCTATTTTGAATGACATCCTAGATGGATAAAGTATTCTTGGCTGCATAATTTGCTCATTTAGCAGCCTGAATATATCATACCAGTCCTTTCTTGCTTGCCAGGTCTCTGTGGATAGGACTGCTGCTAGTCCAACGTTTCTGTCCTTGTAGAATACAGATCTTTTGTCTCAAGATGGTTTCAGGATTTTCTCTTTGTCATGGAGATTTGCAAGTTGCATTTATATGTTGGGATGTTAACCTATTCTTATTGATTTTGAGGGTGGTTCTCTGTGCCTCCTCGACTTGAATGTCTGTTTCCTTTCCAAGTTTAGGGAAGTTCTCAGGTATAATTTGGTCAATATACTTCCTGCCACCCCTTTCTTTTTCCTCTTCTTCTGGGATCCCAATATTTCTAATATTGTTTAACTTTATGGTATCAGTTACTTCTTGAATTCTCCCCTCATGACCCAGTAGTTGTTTAGCTCTCTTTTTCTCAGCTCCTTTATTCTCCATCATTTTGTCTTCTATATCACTAATTCTCTCTTCTGCTTCATTTATCCTAGCAATTTGAACCTCCATTTTTTATTACATCTCATTAATAGTCTTTTTTATTTCAACTTGATTAGATTTTAATTATTTTATTTTTCAAGAAAGGGATTCTCTAGTATCTTCTGTTTTTTTCCAAGCCCAGCTAGTATCTTTATAAATTGTTATTCTGAACTTTAGTTTCAATATCTTACTTATATCCATACTGATAATGTCCCTGGCAGTCAGTTCTCCCTCTTGTTCTCCCTTCTTGAGGTGAGTTTTTCTGTCTTGTCATTCTGTCCAGAAATGAATAGATAAATGAGAGAACCAAATACTAAAATGGCAACAAGTATTGCAGAGAACATACAGTAAACAAAGCAGAAGAGACTGAAACCAGAAATAAATAAATAAATAAATAAATAAATAAATAAATAAATAAAAATTTTTAAAAAGAGAGAATATAATCAGACAGGAATCATGGACCTCTACCTCTGAAACTAATTATATATTATATGTTAATTATTTAATTTAAATTTAAAAAGCATTAACTAAAAAATCTTAATTGCTTCAAAAGTACAAAGAGTCACAAGGTGCCCAGCATGAGAGACAAATAAAATGTGAAAATGAGAATTAAAAGGGTAGGTCAGAATATGTCTGGTTTTTCTCCAAAATGGTATATATCTTTTGGTTAAAAAGTATTTTGCAGATTATATTAGAGGAAAGAAAATTTTCCTTCCTTCCTTCCTCCCTTCCTTTCTTCTTTTCTCTTTCAATAATCTGTTTCAACAATTTATTGAGCAGCTATTATTTTCCAGGTGCTCCTTAAGCATGAAGAATACTGTGAAGAAAAAACCAAAAATCTCATCTCCCATGGAGCTCACATTCTAGTGGGAGAGGAAAAAAAAAATAGAGAACAGTTAACAAACAAAATGATGTCTATTTGGGATGCATGGTGAAAATAAATATGTCAGACAAATAGAACAGAGAAAGATAGGGGGAAATAACAGTATTGAGGGAGCATGGTCTAAAAAAAGTTCTCAGAGGGGTGCCTGGGTGGCTCAGTGTGTTAAGCCGCTGCCTTCGGCTCAGGTCATGATCTCAGGGTCCTGGGATCGAGCCCCGCATCGGGCTCTCTGCTCAGCGGGGAGCCTGCTTCCTCCTCTCTCTCTACCTGCCTCTCTGCCTGCTTGTGATCTCTCTCTGTCAAATAAATAAATAAAATCTTTAAAAAAAAAACAATTTGTAAAAAAAGTTCTCAGAGATAACATTTGAGCAGAGAAATATGAAGAATAACAATATGACAATCTAGGGCAATGTTATGCTAGATGGAGGGGAAAGGCAAGTGCAAGTGCCTTTAGGTAGGTCTGATATTTTCCAGGAACAGCAAGGAAGCCAGTGTTGCTAGAGGAGTGCTAGGATAAAGGGTGGGGAATACACAGAGATGGGACCGGCATATTAAGGAGGATAGACTCTACTCTAAATTTTAGGAGGAGCCACTAAAGAAATTTGAGCAGAGTCTTGTTATCTGCTGATAATTTTAGAGTCAACAGGCAAAGATTTGTTATTTTGGATGATTCATTTTTCCTAAGTGCTGCTTAGTTTCCAGAAGGCTGTGAGTCTTCCTATATTGGAGTGGGCCCAAACTCTTGAGCAGCAAATTATTCTTATAACAGCTCTGTATCATTTTTAAAGTTTAAATTTGATGTCTCCATATTAAATCAAATCTTAAAATCTTATTTTTAAAAACCCAAGTCAAAGGACAGAAATATTTCAGTCACTGTTTAGGTCAAATTCTCAGGATTTAAGTGTGCTTAAAGTCATCTTTTGCTATCCTTTCTGAACAGATTCATTTCTCAAATGATTGATACCCCAAGGAGATGCACTTAACTCTGATATTTGAACATTATATTAACCCTATATAAAGATTATGCATAAATTTTAATGAGTAATGTTTACTTTTATTTATGTGATATTTATTTTTATAACTTACAGCAAATATTTTTAAAATGAATATTTAAAAATGTTTCTCCCATATAGTGATGGGCTAATAAATGTTTCCTCTGTGAGGAAAAAATAGGTGTATATAAACTTACACAGGTTTGTTATAAATTTTACCAATATAAAGTATATGAAGTACACAATTTATAAATAAGAATAAAATATACTTTTCCTTGTAAATTCCATATAGCTATTGATTCTCACAGAATGTTTTCACTGACTTTTGCTATGCTCTTAATCTTAACCAACCTATTCTTATACCTACCTACTCTTAACTAGCCTATGGTTGGTTGCAACTCAACCATGATTTGACATTAGTGTTGTAGTCCAATCAACTGATTTTTTTTTCAGATTTATTGTCAGTAGGTGTGACATGATCTACTATGATCTAGTATAAATAGTAGCTATTTTTCACCATCATAAAAATTATATTAAACCAAAGCTTCTTTCAACTTTCTACATATGTAGAAATTTACTCATCCATTAATGATGGGAGAATTTTTCTTGTCAAATCAAATAACACTGGAATAATATTTCCTCTTTTTTCTGCTTTCGACCATCCGCATTGTGCTATATATCTGCTATAGACATGACACACTTTCGTCTTTAATCTACATTGTTAATCTTTTTTCATCACTTTGCTAACTCTGTACTAGAAGTTAGTAAACTTTTTTTGTAAAGGGCCAGAAAGTAAGTATTTTAGGTTTTGCAGATCATAAAGTTATAATTCAACTCTATCTTTGTATTTCCAAAGCAACCCTAGGCAGTATGTAAGTAAATGGGTTGGGCATTTTAAAAAGATATATACAAGAAGAGGCATTGGGTGGGTTTGATCCACAGGATTTTTTTTTATCAACCTCTGTGTTAAACAGCAAGGCAATAGATCAAGTCTTGATTTATAGTTGCTGCCAATTTCTGAGGTGTAAATTATCTCATTATAGCTGAATTCAATCTATCAAATTGATATTGGTAAACACAGAGTTGAGAAGAGACATGCAGTAGCACATCATTATGTAACAATTCTACCATAAAGATATAGTAGACATAAATACCTCGAGAGCATAGATAATTATAAAATATAGTTATAAATAATTATAAAATACAGTCAGGTAGAAAGTAATGAGTTTTCAGTATTTATTACTTTAGTTTTAATATAATTGCAAGTTTAAATAATTTCACCATTAATAATGGCTGAGTTTAACATGTCCTGAAAATTGTTGGAAGTCACTTGCAAGATGCAACTAGAATATCATTCTGTAAATAAGTACTTTGTGTATTTTTTGGATGGAAATATGAATTGATAACTTACATACCTCATTAGAATTTAAAAATAAGAAACTAAGACTGTAAAAAAAAGTATGAATAGAATGATTTGATTTTTATGATCTATGAAATAAAACAATATTTTAATTTGCTACCTTGGGCAAATTATATAACCTTCCAAGGATTAAGTATGCTATTAATTAAAATTTGGACACAATATATGTCCTTCCTGAGAGAAGTAGGGGAGAACAAATTTGTTCTTGTGAATTTTTTCAGGCTTGTGATAAATGATTCCATATGTTAGGCATTGTTATGGAGTAGGCTTGATGAGGCCAGTTTATAGTACTAACCAACTGCCACACAATTCAAATTAGAGCCTACAGTATTAGCATGGAGAGCAGATCAAATACAAATTACCTCTCAGTAAATTTGATTTTTTAAAACTCTTTTGATTTAAATTGTGCTTGAGATATTCTGTAGAGCTCTTATTTTGAAATTTCATCTTTGGATTATTTCCTCATAGTCTGGAAAGTCAAGATTCACCTTCAGACTTTGAGTAGATGAGATGATTGAGTCCCACAATCTGGCATGTACTTGATACAACACGTGCTTCCAAAATTTCCATTGTTCCACCTTTCATTGATGGAGAGGAAAGTGATAGCTACTTCAGTGGATGCAGAAAGAATACCAAGTTCTTAGACTTTATCTGTTCTCTTTGTGCATTAAGTCATGTAGATTGCTATGATACATTAGTTGTTAAGTTATGGCCTCTCAGCTCCAAACACAACCTTCTATACTCATCTTGAGAGGTTGCAACTGAAATTCTGCAAACCACTTTTCTGCTTTTCCAGCTGTGTCCTCTTAGCTTTTGCCAATGGAGATGCTAAGAGAAAATGGAAAAGCTGAGGAAGGAGGAGAGTTCATTTATTTGTTTGCTTCTGATTGACTTCTTGTCTGTTTTCTGTTCCTGGAAGCATTACTCTGACATGATTCTTCATCCTGATGTTGACAGTTGTACTTGTCACAATAGCTAAATCCAGTTTTTGTTTTGTTTTGTTTAAAAAGAGAGAGAGCGAGAGTATCACATGCACACACATGAGCAGGTGGAGGAGAGGGGCAAAGAGAAAGGGAGAGAAAGTATCTTAAGCAGGCTCCATGCCCAGCACAAAGCCCCATGCAAAGCTAGATCTCACAACCCTGTGATCATGAACTGAGCTGAAATCAAGAGTTGGATGCTTAACCAAATGAGCCACCCAGGCATTCCAATAGTTAAATCCAGTTTGTATTAAAACCATTTCTTTCTCCCTAGGAAATACCAGCCCCAGCCAGCCAGCACATTCTCAACAGATTTTCATGTTCTTGTCCCACAGGATTCCTCCTCTAAACATGGAGACATCGTTTGCATTGGAGCTCTGCCCCTTCTCACCCGTTCCAGCCTCAGCTCTATGAAGCTCCTCCAAACTTCTAAGTTGCAGTAATTCCAATATTTCTTTCCTTTGTTCCCTAGCCCTAGGAGTGTAAGCTGCTTTCTATACTTGCTAATTCTGTGACATGTTTTAGTTTGTTTTTTTTTTTTAAAGATTTTTAATTTATTTATTTGACAGACAGAGATCACAAGTAGGCAGAGAGGCAGGCAGAGAGAGAGAGGAGGAAGCAGGCTCTTGCTGAGCAGAGAGCCCAATGCAGGGCTCGATCCCAGGACCGTGGGATAATGACCTGAGCTGAAGGCAGAGGCTTTAAAACACTGAGCCACCCAGGCACCCCTAATTCCATGACATGTTAGTGTTCTCTTTATTTTTAGTTACGTAGGTATCACTTATTCAATTCTCAATCATTTTAGTACTAATTTTTTAAAGAAAATAACTGGCGCGATTTCTGTTTTCTGAATGGACCCTGATAGAAAAGAATCACACACCATGATCTAGTAAGATTTACCTTTTTGATGCAAGTATTATTCAACATATGCGAATAAATAAATGTGATGCACCACACTAACAAAGTGAAGTATAAAAACATGTGATTGGGGCGCCTGGGTGGCTCAGTGGGTTAAAGCCTCTGCCTTGACTCAGGTCATGATCCCAGGACCCTGGGATTGAGCCTGCATCATGCTCTTTGCTCAGTGGGGAGCCTGCTTCCCTTTCTCTCTCTCTGCTTGCCTCTCTGGCTACCTGTGATCTCTGTCAAATAAATAAATAAAATCTAAAAAAAAAACCAAAAAACATGTGATAGTCCTGATAGATGCAGAAAAACATTTGACAGAATTCAACATTTTTCATGACTAAATACTCTCAACAAATTAGGTATAGAAAAATTGTACCCAAATCTAATAAATGCCATATATGAGGAGGCCACAGCTTACAACATATTCAGTGGTAAAATGTAAAAAGCTTTTCCTTTTAAGATCAGCAATAAGACAAGGTAGCCTTGCCAGTTTTATTCAACACAGTGCTGGTAGTCAAGCTAGAGAAATTGGATAAGAAAAAATAAATAAAAAGACATTGGAAAGGAAGAAGTATATTTGTTACTCTTTAAGGTGACTCAATCTTATATACAAAAATCCCATATACTCCATTAAAAAAAAAAACTGTTAGAAATAATGAATGAATTCAGTAAATTTGCAGGATACAAAATCAACATACAA
Organism: Lutra lutra; assembly: GCF_902655055.1. Taxonomy (NCBI): domain Eukaryota; kingdom Metazoa; phylum Chordata; class Mammalia; order Carnivora; family Mustelidae; genus Lutra; species Lutra lutra. The sequence goes on from NC_062281.1 coordinate 27,694,213, forward strand.
AAATCAGTTACATTTCTTTTTTACAAAATATTTTTTATTTATTTATTTTTCAAAGAATGAGAGAGGGCATAAACAGGGGGAGTGGCAGGAAGAGGATGAAGCAGGCTCCCCACTGAGCAAGGAGTCCAATGTAGGACTTGATCTCAGGACCCAGGGATCATGACCAGAGCAGAAGGCAGACATTTAACCAACCGAGCCACCAAGATGTCCCCAAAATCAGTTATATTTCTATACACTAACCATGAACAACTGAAAAGAAGTCAGGAAAATATCCCATTTACAAGTCTCAGAAATAATAAAATAATTAGGAATAAATTCAACCAAGGAGGTGAAAAATCTGTACACTGAAAACTATGTCATTGATGAAAGAAGTTATTAAATTTTATTTTTTATAAACATATATTTTTATCCTCAGGGGTACAGGTCTGTGAATCGCCAGGTTTACACACTTCACAGCACTCACCATAGCACATACCCTCCCCAATATCCATAACCCAACCCCCCCTCCCAACCCCCCTCCCCCCATCAACACTCAGTTTGTTTTGTGAGATTAAGAGTCACTTATGGTTTGTCTCCCTACCAATCCCATCTTGTTTCGTTTATTCTTATCCTACCCCCTTAACCCCCCATGTTGCATCTCCTCTCCCTCATATCAGGGAGATCATATGATAGTTGTCTTTCTCCGATTGACTTATTTCGCTAAGCATGATACCCTCTAGTTCCATCCACGTCGTCGCAAATGGCAAGATTTCATTTCTTTTGATGGCTGCACAGTATTCCATTGTGTATATATACCACATCTTCTTTATCCATTCATCTGTTGATGGACATCTAGGTTCTTTCCATAGTTTGGCTATTGTAGACATTGCTGCTATAAACATTCGGGTGCACGTGCCCCTTTGGATCACTACGTTTGTATCTTTAGGGTAAATACCCAGCAGTGCAATTGCTGGGTCATAGGGTAGTTCTATTTTCAACATTTTGAGGAAGCTCCATGCTGTTTTCTAGAGTGGTTGCACCAGCTTGCATTCCCACCAACAGTGTAGGAGGGTTCCCCTTTCTCCACATCCATGCCAGCATCTGTCATTTCCTGACTTGTTAATTTTAGCCATTCTGACTGGTGTGAGGTGGTATCTCATTGTGGTTTTGATTTGTATTTCCCTGATGCCGCATGATGTGGAGCACTTTTTCATGTGTCTGTTGGCCATCTGGATGTCTTCTTTGCAGAAATGTCTGTTCATGTCCTCTGCCCATTTCTTGATTGGATTATTTGTTCTTTGGGTGTTGAGTTTGCTAAGTTCTTTATAGATTTTGGACACTAGCCCTTTATCTGATATGTCATTTGCAAATATCTTCTCCAATTCTGTCAGTTGTCTTTTGGTTTTGTTAACTGTTTCCTTTGCTGTGCAAAAGCTTTTGATCTTGATAAAATCCCAATAGTTCATTTTTGCCCTTGCTTCCCTTGCCTTTGGTGATATTCCTAGGAAGATGTTGCTGCGGCTGAGGTCGAAGAGGTTGCTGCCTGTGTTCTCCTCAAGGATTTTGATGGACTCCTTTCTCACATTGAGATCCTTCATCCATTTTGAGTCTATTTTCGTGTGTGGTGTAAGGAAATGATCCAATTTCATTTTTCTGCATGTGGCTGTCCAATTATCCCAACACCATTTATTGAAGAGGCTGTCTTTTTTCCATTGGACATTCTTTCCTGCTTTGTCGAAGATGAGTCGACCATAGAGTTGAGGGCCTATTTCTGGGCTCTCTATTCTGTTCCATTGATCTATGTGTCTGTTTTTGTGCCAGTACCATGCTGTCTTGATGATGACAGCTTTGTAATAGAGCTTGAAGTCCGGGATTGTGATGCCACCAACTTTGGCTTTCTTTTTCAATATTCCTTTGGCTATTCGAGGTCTTTTCTGGTTCCATATAAATTTTAGGATTATTTGTTCCATTTCTTTGAAAAAAAATGGATGGTACTTTGATAGGAATTGCATTAAATGTGTAGATTGCTTTAGGTAGCATAGACATTTTCACAATATTTATTCTTCCAATCCAGGAGCATGGAACATTTTTCCATTTCTTTGTGTCTTCCTCAATTTCTTTCATGAGTACTTTATAGTTTTCTGTGTATAGATTCTTAGTCTCTTGGGTTAGGTTTATTCCTAGGTATCTTAGAGTTTTGGGTGCAATTGTAAATGGGATGGACTCCTTAATTTCTCTTTCTTCTGTCTTGTTGTTGGTGTAGAGAAATGCAACTGATTTCTGTGCATTGATTTTATATCCTGACACTTTACTGAATTCCTGTACAAGTTCTAGCAGTTTTGGAGTGGAGTCTTTTGGGTTTTCCACATATAGTATCATATCATCTGCGAAGAGTGATAGTTTGACTTCTTCTTTGCCGATTTGGATGCCTTTAATTTCCTTTTGTTGTCTGATTGCTGAGGCTAGGACTTCTAGTACTATGTTGAATAGCAGTGGTGATAACGGACATCCCTGCCGTGTTCCTGACCTTAGCGGAAAAGCTTTCAGTTTTTCTCCATTGAGAATGATATTTGCGGTGGGTTTTTCATAGATGGCTTTGATAATATTGAGGTATGTGCCGTCTATCCCTACACTTTGAAGAGTTTTGATCAGGAAGGGATGCTGTACTTTGTCAAATGCTTTTTAATCATCTATGGAGAGTATCATATGGCTCTTGTTCTTTCTTTTATTAATGTGTTGTATCACATTGATTGATTTGCGGATGTTGAACCAACCTTGCAGCCCTGGAATAAATCCCACTTGGTCGTGGTGAATAATCCTTTTAATGTACTGTTGAATCCTATTGGCTAGTATTTTGGCGAGAATTTTTGCATCTGTGTTCATCAAGGATATTGGTCTGTAGTTCTCCTTTTTGATGGGATCCTTGTCTGGTTTTGGGATCAAGGTGATGCTGGCCTCATAAAATGAGTTTGGAAGTTTTCCTTCCATTTCTCTTTTGGAACAGTTTCAGGAGAATAGGAATTAGTTCTTCTTTAAATGTTTGGTAGAATTCCCCCGGGAAGCCATCTGGTCCTGGGCTTTTGTTTGTTTGGAGATTTTTGATGACTGTTTCAATCTCCTTACTGGTTATGGGTCTGTTCAGGCTTTTTATTTCTTCCTGGTTCAGTTGTGGTAGTTTATATGTCTCCAGGAATGCATCCATTTCTTCCAGATTGTCAAATTTGTTGGCGTAGAGTTGCTCATAGTATGTTCTTATAATTGTCTGTATTTCTTTGGTGTTCGTTGTGATCTCTCCTCTTTCATTCATGATTTTATTTATTTGGGTCCTTTCTCTTTTCTTTTTGATATGTCTGGCCAGGGGTTTATCAATCTTATTAATTCTTTCAAAGAACCAGCTCCTAGTTTCGTTGATTTGTTCTATTGTTTTTTTGGTTTCTATTTCATTGATTTCTGCTCTGATCTTTATGATTTCTCTTCTCCTGCTGGGTTTAGGGTTTCTTTCTTGTTCTTTCTCCAGCTCCTTTAGGTGTAGGGTTAGGTTGTGTACCTGAGACCTTTCTTGTTTCTTGAGAAAGGCTTGTACCGCTATATATTTTCCTCTCAGGACTGCCTTTGTTGTGTCCCACAGATTCTGAACTGTTGTGTTTTCATTATCATTTGTTTCCATAAATTTTTTCAATTCTTCTTTAATTTCCTGGTTGACCCATTCATTCTTTAGAAGGATGCTGTTTAGTCTCCATGTATTTGGGTTCTTTCCAAATTTCCTCTTGTGATTGAGTTCTAGCTTTAGAGCATTGTGGTCTGAAAATATGCAGGGAATGATCCCAATCTTTTGATACCGGTTGAGACTTGATTTAGGACCAAGAATGTGATCTATTCTGGAGAATGTTCCATGTGCACTGGAGAAGAATGTGTATTCTGTTGCTTTGGGATGAAATGTTCTGAATATATCTGTGATGTCAATCTGGTCCAGGGTGTCATTTAAGGCCTTGATTTCTTGTTGATCTTTTGCTTGGATGATCTGTCCATTTCAGTGAGGGGAGTGTTAAAATCCCCTACTATTATTGTATTATTCTCGATGTGTTTCTTTGATTTTGTTATTAATTGATTTATATAGTTGGCTGCTCCCACGTTAGGGGCATAGATATTTAAAATTGTTAGATCTTCTTGTTGGACAGTTCCTTTGAGTATGATATAGTGTCCTTCCTCATCTCTTATTATAGTCTTTGGCTTAAAATCTAATTGATCTGATATAAGGATTGCCACTCCTGCTTTCTTCTGATGTCCATTAGCATGGTAAATTCTTTTCCACCCCCTCACTTTAAACCTGGAGGTGTCTCCGGGTTTAAGATGAGTTTCTTGTAGGCAACATATAGATGGGTTTTGTTTTTTTATCCATTCTGATACCCTGTGTCTTTTGATTGGGGCATTTAGCCCATTAACATTCAGGGTAAGTATTGAGAGATATGAATTTAGTGCCATTGTATTGCCTGTAAGGTGACTGTTATTGTATATTGTCTCTGTTTCTTTCTGATCTACTACTCTTAGGGTCTCTCATTGCTTGGAGGACCCCTTTCAATATTTCCTGTAGAGCTGGTTTGGTATTTGCAAATTCTTTCAGTTTTTGTTTGTCCTGGAAGCTTTTAATCTCTCCTTCTATTTTCAATGATAGCCTAGCTGGATATAGTATTCGTGGCTGCATGTTTTTCTCATTTAGTACTCTGAATATATCATGCCAGCTCTTTCTGGCCTGCCAGGTCTCTGTGGATAAGTCTGCTGCCAATCTAATATTTTTACCATTGTACGTTACAGACTTCTTTTCCCGGGCTGCTTTCAGGATCTTTTCTTTGTCAGTAAGACTTGTAAATTTTACTATTAGGTGACGGGGTGTGGACCTATTCTTATTGATTTTGAGGGGGGTTCTCTGAACCTCCTGGATTTTGATGCTTGTGGCTTTTGCCATATTGGGGAAATTCTCTCCAATAATTCTCTCCAAAATACCTTCTGCTCCCCTCTCTGTTTCCTCTTCTTCTGGAATCCCAATTATTCTAATGTTGTTTCGTCTTATGGTGTCACTTATCTCTCGAATTTCCCCTCGTGGTCCAGTAGCTGTTTGTCCCTCTTTTGCTCAGCTTCTTTATTCTCTGTCATTTGGTCTTCTCTATCACTAATTCTTTCTTCTGCCTCATTTATCCTAGCAGTGAGAGCCTCCATTTTTTATTGCACCTCATTAATAGCTTTTTTGATTTCAACTTGGTTAGATTTTAGTTCTTTTAATTCTCCAGAAAGGGCTTTTATATCTCCCGAGAGGGTTTCTCTAATAGCTTCCATGCCTTTTTCAAGCCCGGCTAGAACCTTGAGATCGTCATCTGAACTCTAGATCTGACATATTACCAATGTCTGTTCTGATTAAGTCCCTAGCCTTTGGTACTGCTTCTTGTTCTTTTTTTTTGTTGTGAATTTTTCCACCTTGTCATTTTGTCCAGATAAGAGTATATGAAGGAGCAAGTAAAATACTAAAAGGGTGGCAACAACCCCAGGAAAATATGCTTTAGCCAAATCAGAAGAGATCCCAAATCGTGAGGGGGGAGAAAGGGGATAAAAAGGGGTTCAGAAAGAAAGAAAAAAAAACTATTAAAGAAAGAAAAAAAAAGAAACTATTAAAAAAAAGAAAGCCAATAAAAAATATAAAAAGGAAAATATATATATATATATATATTAGATAAACTATTTAAAAAATGTTAAAAAAGAAAACGGTAAAAGTTAAAAAAATTTAGCAGAAGAAGAGAAAAAAAAATTGAAAAAGAAAAAAGAAATTAAATTAACTGCAAGGCTAAAGAATCATGGGGAGAAAGCCATGAGTTCCGTGCTTTGCTTTCTTCTCCTCTGGAATTCCGTCACTCTCCTTGCTATTGAAACTGCACTCCTCGGTAGGTGAACTTGGTCCTGGCTGGGTTTCTCATTGATCTTCTGGGGGAGGGGCCTGTTGTAGTGATTCTCAAGCGTCTTTGCCCCAGGCGGAGTTGCACCGCCCTTACCCGGGGCCGGGCTGAGTAATCCGCTTGGGTTTGCTGGGTTTGCTTTCGGGAGCTTTTGTTCCCTGAGCGCTTTCCGTAGAGTTCTGGAAGACGGGAATGAAGATGGCGGCCCCCGGTCTCCGGCCCGGAGGAGCTGAGAGCCCGGGGCCCCACTCTTCAGTGCGCCCTCAGAGAACAGCGCCCAATGACTCCCGTCACCCTGGCCTCCGGCCACGCTCCGAGCTGACCGAGCCTGCGACCGGTTCAAGGTAACCCCGAGCTTAGAGCTCACTCCTCGGCTCTGTCTCTGTAGCCGGCTTCCCTGTTCTAATACCGGTAAGCTCTGCAACACTCACACACCCCGATCCTTCTGTGACCCTGTGGGACCTGAGGCCGCGCTGACCCCGCCTGGGCTTCACCCTGGTTAAGCCTCTGGAGCGATGTCCCTCCGCGGAACAGACTTTTAAAAGTCCTGATTTTGTGCTCCGTTGCTCCGCCGCTTGCTGGGAGCCGGCCCCTCCCCCCGAGGTCTATCTTCCAGTCGCTTTGGATTCACTTCTCCGCCAGTCCTACCTTTCAGATAGTGGTTGGTTTTCTGTTTCTAGAATTGCTGTTCTTCTTCTCTTCAATCTCCTGTTGGATTTGTAGGTGTTTGCAATCTTTAGATAAGCTATTTAGCTGATCTCCCGCTACCTGAAGTAGTCTCAACCTGCTACTTCTCCACCATCTTGACTCCTCCATTGATGAAAGAAGTTAAAGAAAACATAAATGAAAAGACATCCTGTGTTCATGGGTTGGACGACTTTATATTGTTAAACTTCCATATTGCCCCATGAGATTTATATTTCAACACAAGGGCTATCAAAATCCTATGGCATCTTTTATAGAAATAGAAAAATGATCCTAAAATTAATATGGAGTTACAGAGGACCCCAAATAATCAAAATAAAATGAGAAAGCAGAACAAAGCTCTGATACCTGGAGATAGCAAGCTTCTTAAATTTAAAAATATATTATAAAGATACTGTTACTGAAACAGTATGGTACTGGTGTGTAAATAGACATATAGACCAATGGAAGAACAAAGAAAGCCCAGAAATAATCCCACATACAAACAAACTATTCTCTGACAAAAGTATCAAGAACACAATGGGAAAAGAATGATCTCTTCAATAAAAGGTACTGGGAAAACTATATATCCACATGCAAATGAATGAAACTGGACCTCTACTATACACCAGTCCAAATAATTAACTCAAAATGGATTAAAACTGTAAATATAGAAAATAATAAAAAATTTAAGTGTAAGATATGAAGTCTTAAATTTCCTAAAGGAAGGGGAATTCTTGTTATTGGTCTTGGCAATGATTTCTTTCTTTCTTTTTTTTTTTTTTCTTTTTTGGACAATGATTTCTTGACTATAGTGTCAAAAACACATGCAACAAAAACAAAATACATAAGTGGAACTGAAACAAATTAAGTTCCTGCACAGCAAAGGAAACAATAAACAAAATGAAAAGGCAACCTATGAAATGGGAGAAAATACTTGCAAACTCTACATCTAATAAGGGATTAATATCTAAAACATGTAAAGTATTCATCTACATGAACTCATAAAATGCAATATCAAAGACTAAATAATGTAATTTAAAAATTTGCCTTGAGGGTAAAGACCTGAATAGATATTTTTCTAAAGACATATAAACAGCCAACAAGCACATGAAAAGATTCTTAACATCATCGATTATCAGGGAAATGCAAATCAAAATTACAAAGAAATATCATTTCACATTTGGTAGGATAGCTATTATCAAAAAGATGTGGTATAACAAAAGTTAGGGAAGGTGAGGAAAAAAGGAAATCCTTGTACACTGTTGATGGGAATGAAAATTAAGATAGACATTATGGAAAACAACATGGAATTTCTTCAAGAAATTAAAAACAGAACTACTATATGATCCAGCATTCCCAATTATGGTTATATATCTGAAGGAAACAAAATCAGTATCTGGAAGAAATATTTGCACTCCGATATTCATTGCAGCATTACTCACAATAGCTGAGATATGAAAACAACATAAGTGTTCCTCTACAGATGAAGGAATAAAGAAAATGCAGCATGTTTATGATATATATGATGAATATATGATATATATTATCCATCAATATTGTGTCCTCAGCCATAAGAAACAAGGAAATCCTGCCATTGGTGACAACATTAATGAAGCTGGAGGACAATATACTAAGTGAAATAAGCAGACAGATAAAAACAAATTCCATATATTCTCACTTATATGCAGAATCTAAAACAACAAATATAGTCCAATTCAATGAAACAGAGTAGAATGATGGCTTGTAGGGCCTGTGGGTTGGGGGAAATAGGACCATGTATTCAAATGGTATAAACTTTCAGTTATAAGATGAATAAGTTTGGGGGTATCTAAAATACATCATGGGAATTCTTGTTGATAATACTGTATTGTATACTTGAAATTTGCTGAGACTAGATGTTAAGCATTCTTAACACACACACACACACACACACAGATACATACACACAAATGGCATGTGAGGTGATGGATGTATTAAGTAGCTGTGGAAAATATTTTACAATATATATTTATATCAAAGCATCACATTGTGCATTCTAAACTGTTTTACTTGTCAATATATTTCTATATATTTCCCACTGTATTTCAATATAGTGGGGAAAATTACTGATTCATCAATATTATATCAATATTATGTATCACTGTAATCTATACTTCTGCTTATTTTTGAACCATATTTAACTTATCTATACTCTATAAAATGTTCTTTTTTTTAGATTTTTTTATTTTTGGGAGAGAGAGCAATCAAGCACACAAGTGGATGGAGGACAAAGGGAGAAGCAGACTTCCCACTGAGCAGGGAGCCTAATGTGGGGCTTGATCTCAAGACCCTGGGATAATGACCTGAGCCAAAAGCAGATGCTTAACTGACTAAGCCACCCAGGCACCCATGATATTCTATAAGAAATAGTTCTTTAATGATAGAGTTGAATGAGTAGTACCTCAAACCCTTAACTAGTCCCTCCAAAATCTTTCAAAGATTGATATGTATTCCTCTTGATGACTTCCAGGAGATCTCAGTACTGTTTGTGATGGCGTCTATTGTTGATATCCCAGGAGTAAAATTGAAATCAGGAAATTTGAGTTGAAATCAAAATATGCTCTCACTTTGATAAAAGAGAACTCAGAACATTATCAATCAATCAATAAATACCTTAACATTTTTGCCTCAAACTTCAAGATAATTATGTTAAAGGAACTTTAGTTTTTCTTAAAATAACATGATTTCCACATTTTTTACCTTGCTTTGTCTAAATTCAACTTGTCACAGAAAACATGTCCTGGTATGTATTTATTTATTGTTTTTTTTTTAAAAAGATTTTATTTATTTATTTGACAGACAGAGATCACAAGTAGGCAGAGAGAGAGAGGAAGGGAAGCAAGCCTGCTGAGCAGAGAGCCCGATGCGGGACTCGATCCCAGGACCCTGAGATCATGACCTGAGCTGAAGGCAGCGGCTTAACCCACTGAGCCACCCAGGCGCCCCTGTATTTATTTATTGTTAACAGGGCCTTTCTTCCACATTAAAACAAATCTTTTAATTCCAATTTCTTTTTTTAGTTTTCAATTTTTATTATTTAATTGGTTGGCTCCCAGTCGCTGACACCATATATTCTGTGAACTGCTAATTACATTGTCAGATTATACAAATGTTTCACAAAAATGTGACAATAATAATTTAAGTAAAATTGCTATTTTCAAGCTAGAACTATGTAGGAGTTTAAGTAGGAAAATGATTCATGCATAGCAAAGTTGGCCCTATTGATTTAGAATTTTTGATGCTTTAGCTGCCTGGGGATCAGGGATATTGGACTATTACTGGTAAGAGTATACTCAAAAAGTTGGGGGCGCCTGGGTGGCTCAGTGGGTTAAGCCGCTGCCTTCGGCTCAGGTCATGATCCCAGGTCCTGGGTTCAAGCCCCGCATCGGGCTTTCTGCTCAGCAGGGAGCCTGCTTCCTCCTCTCTCTCTCTGCCTGCCTCTCTGCCTACTTGTGATTTCTCTCTGTCAAATAAATAAATTTAAAAAAAAAATCTTTAAAAAAAAAGAGTATACTCAAAAAGCAAATAGGACACTCACATTTTTACTCTGAAATCTGGATTTTGGTTTTATTATATTTGTGTGAAGGACTACAGAATAGTCACCTGTATTTTGGTTTTTGTCATATCTTATTATGAACTTGGTATTGCTATAGCTGCAGACATACTGAAGTTACTGATAAAATAATCATTATAGGTATCACCTTATAAAGCCTAAAAAGTTTGTTTTCTCACCAAAACTTTCTGAACCTATTGTATTTATTTATTTATTTATTTTTATTTTTGTAACTGTAGGGCTTGTCCTAAACATGAGTGTGTTTTCCATGAGCCATGTTCAATATGTTCAATTACATGGTTCACATTCACACATCATCCAGTTTTGTGCTTTCCAACTTAAGTTAGGAATGCAGTAACACCCCAATATTATTGGCTCACAAAGATATATGTACTGTCATCTAGCAATCAAGTTGTTTTACATATGCTTTATTGCAGTAGTAACAAAATATTAATGTAATTCATCGTGATTTATAGAACATAATAACCATTAAAAAAACTTTTAAATGAACAAATGCAAAAATAAATTTATAAAACACTTTGATTCATATCAATGCCCTTATGTTTTAATTCATATACTTATGATACTCTGCTTGATATTTTCATTTCTGCATCACCATTTTTTCTTCTTTAAAATATATTTTATATTTTTAAAATGCAGTTTTACACTCACAGCAAAATTGAGAGGAAGGTACAGATTTCCCATGTTCATAGCCACACCATTTATTATGATTGGTGAACCCACATTGAAATACCATTTTCTCCCCAAATCTATAGTTTATATTAGAGTTTGCTCTCAGTGTTGTACGTACTATGAGTTTGGATGAATTTACAATGACATTTATCATCATTACAGTATCATACAGAGTAGTTTCGCTGCCATAAAAATTCCCTGTTCTCCAGAGTAGAGAGCCCAGATATGGACCCTCAACTCTATGGTCAAATAATCTTCAACAAAACAGGAAAAAATATACAGTGGAAAAAAACAGTCTCTTCAATAAATGGTGCTGGGAAAACTGGACAGCTATATGTAGAAGAATGAAACTCGACCAGTCTCTTACACAGTACACAAAGATAAACTCAAAATGGATAAAAGACCTCAATGTGAGACAGAAATCCATCAGAATCCTAGAGAAGAACATAGGCAGTAACCTCTTCGATATCAGCCACAGCAACTTCTTTCAAGATATGTCTCCAAAGGCAAAGGAAACAAAAGCGAAAATGAACTTTTGGGACTTCATCAAAATCAAAAGCTTCTGCACAGCAAAGGAAACAGTCAACAAAACAAAGAGGCAAACCTCAGAATGGGAGAAGATATTTGCAAATGACAGTACAGACAAAAGGTTGATATCCAGGATCTATAAAGAACTCCTCAAACTCAACACACAGAAAACAGACAATCATATTAAAAAAATGGGCAGAAGATATGAACAGACACTTCTCCAATGAAGACATACAAATGGCTATCAGACACATAAAAAAATGTTCATCATCACTAGCCATCAGGGAGATTCAAATTAAAACCACATTGAGATACCACCTTACACCACTTGAATGGCCAAAATTAGCAAGACAGGAAACAACATGTGTTGGAGATGATGCGGAGAAAGGGGAACCCTCTTACACTGTTGGTGGGAATGCAAGTTGGTGCAGCCACATTGAAGAACAGTGTGGAGATTCCTCAAGAAATTAAAAATAGAGCTTCCCTATGACCCTGCAATTGCACTACTGGGTATTTTCCCAAAAGATACAGCTGTAGTGAAAAGAAGGGCCATCTGTACCCCAATGTTTATAGCAGCAATGGCCACGGTCACCAAACTGTGGAAAGAACCAAGATGCCCTTCAACGGATGAATGGATAAGGAAGATGTGGTCCATATACACTATGGAGTATTATGCCTCCATCAGAAAGGATGAATACCCAACTTTTGTATCAACATGGACGGGACTGGAAGAGATTATGCTGAGTGAAATAAGTCAAGGAGAGAGAGTCAATTATCATATGGTTTCACTTATTTGTGGAGCATAACAAATAGCATGGAGGACAAGGGGAGTTAGAGAGTAGGGAGTTGAGGGAAATTGGAAGGGGAGGTGAACCATGAGAGACTATGAACTCTGAAAAACAATCTGAGGGGTTTGAAGGGGCGAGGGGTGGGAGGTTGGGGGAACCAGGTGGTGGGTATTGGAGAGGGCATGGATTGCATGGAGCACTGGGTGTGGTGCAAAAACAATGAATACTGTTATGCTGAAAAAAAATTTAAAAAAAATTCCCTGTTCTCTGTCATCATCTCTTTCAACATTAGTGATTGTCACATTTCTTCGAACTTACTTCTTTTTGAAATTTTGATACAAAAATGAAGACTTCAGCCTTCTGTGTCATCACTGAGTAATCTTGGAGAGTCTCAACACTTCTCTGATGCAACATTATTTAAGCGTTATCTACTGATTTTGATGATCATAGTATATTTTATTGATAAAATTATCCTCTTCAAAATGTAATAGGTCAATTATACTTATAAAATTTTGGGAAATAAGGAATCATAAAGAATATTGCCTATAAATCTCTAATACAGAAAGAATTACTGCTAACATATTGATATCATGTATTATCTTCTCCAGAATGAATGTTCTTCATAAACACTATTTTTGATAAAAGAATAATAAACTGTTAAAATCTTCATTTCCTGTTTCTAGATTTATGGTAATGATTACTTTTAGACATAAATCTCCCACACATTCTTGCCATTTTTTTTTTTAACATTAGAGCTAGTTCCTACAATGTAATTTCTAAATCACATATTTAAACCAGTTTTAAGTTTCTGGATGGATAAATTTAAATTCTGTAGTATTTCTAAATTTAAGATAATGCCTTGATGGAAGGGGAGAAAGTCATTTATAATAAATGACTCTGGGCACTATTTTATTTTTACTTTTTTGCCTCACAGTTTAATGCAGAGCACAAGGTCATCTCAGCTTCGCTGACAGACTGGAATAACTAAAACAGCTTCATTGGTAGGATGTACTTCATTTTCTTCAGAGAAACATTTTCAAATTTTAGTTAGTGTATATCATACATATAAATAAAATGGGTTATTGAAAGGCCAAGGAAACTGTCTACTTCTCTCTTAACAGGTTCAACAATGGCTCTGATGTTTTCTCCATGACCTATACCTGTTGTTTATACATTTTATTCTGAACTAGTTCTCCTTTGTGAATTCAGTGAAAAAGCTTTATTTTTCCTTTGGTATTCGGCTACAGCCCTCTCTGCTCTTGAGGTCAGAGAATATAATTCATACTGTTTAAGTCATTTGAAAATGCTAGAGCTTATCTTATAGTCCAGAATTTGGTATTTTTAATAAAATTTCTCTCTGTATTTTTAAATGATGAATATTCTGATGGTTAAATGTTCTATATCTGTCAAATGATTATTAATCACAGTGTTCAAATATTCTGGAAATTTGCTGTTTTTTGTTCATTTTTTAATCAGATATTGAGAGAGATGTTAAAATATCCCATTATTCTTTAGGATTTATTTCTCCTTTTATTTCTGAAAAGATTTGCTTTTGCTTTATGTGTTTTAACCTATGTTAGTATTTGTGACAACTATGGCATTCCAAAGTATAGCAAATCTATTCAAAGAAAATTGGATTAATCTGTCATGATTTATTTTCCTTGCAGAGGTACTCAGAATCTTTAATAACAAATAGAAAATTGTAAAATAATTCATGATTGTGAACAACGCAGCTTTAAGTATCTCATTTTTAGGTATCTCTGATTTTCTTTGATTCCCTATTTTTTAAAGATTCATTTATTTATTTTAGAGAGAGAAAGAGTGTGCATAGGGGGAGGGACAAAGGGAGAGCAAAAAGGGAAGCAGACTCCCTACTGAGTGAATGGATGGGTTCTCAGGACTCAATTCTAGAACCCCACTCTGAGATCATGACCTGAGCTGAAATCAGGAGTCAGATGCTTAAACAACTGACCACCCAGGCACCCCTCTTTGCTTCCATATTTATTGGAATATTTCTATACATTTGTCTATGATCAACTTTTCTCTTGAAATTCTTGGGGCATTTATACAAAACAAAAAACAGGCAATTCTGTTCTTTAATTTTCCTGTCTCTTCCTGTTTTCATTTCAAATACATTACAATGGAAAAGAGTGATTGATAAATCAGAAAGCTCAGATATTTCTTGCCCTACTGCTAGAAAGTTCCAAAACATATCTGGTATCAAATCAGTTATGTTAAGTAGCAGGTGAGCTCAAGGTGTTGCTTTCACTTTTGAAGTCCTTATAATACTTGGTCTTCTAAATTTATATTTATTTGAATTTGTTTTGGGGATTCACAAAACATTTTGGAATACTCTGTGATCATATCAACTAGAGAAAATAAATTATTGTAGGCTATATTATTTGAAACTTCCTTTGTGAACTAAAATAACTAAATTATATTAGTTTTAGTTACATTATGCTGTTTGTGAGTGATGAAGGTATGTGGCAGTCAGCGGAGACAATTGAACTCTGGAGTTCTACAGACCTGGGTTTCAATTTTATCCTCCATCCCTTACTGGTTTTTTTTTAAAATTGAGTCAGCTTTCTTATGTATAAAATGGGATAAGGATATCATCACATCAAGTAGTTATATTAATGAAATAAGGTAATTGTTAACTACATAGATTAATACTACCAATTGTTTGACATAATAAATAGGTGACATATTTAATGTCATTTATGATAAAGATATGTTCAGTTTATAATACACATTAATCAAATAAATTAAAAATCAGATTCATTTATCTTTCACTAGAAGATTGTATTTTTTTCCTCAAAGTTTTCATAATGTCAGAAGTATATGCTTATATAAAAATATTTTCTATTTGTGGTATTTTACTATTTAGCAGGAATTCAATCAAACTTGAAGTAGGCTTATTGTAATTACAGCTTTTAGGAGAAAGGAGTTTAAGACCCAACACCATTTTAGTATATCAGAAGAGAGTCAATTCTAGTGGAATGTTAAGTGTTTGCTAATGCCTACTGCCAAGATGATAAGACATCTAATTTTGCAAGGCTTAGTTCCCTAGGATAAATATTTGGGGTATCTATCTTGAAGTTAAAATATTTATTTTTCTACTTTAATTTTAAAACCACATTAGATGTGTTCAATAAGTATCTGAGAGACTTTCTTTTGGTACACAAAGGTAAATCCATCAATTAGTAAGTCTCATTTGCAGTAAATGAAAGAGGAAGAAAATCCTAATTACTGTATATTGTATGAAAACCTTCAAACCACAGCTGTATCCTACCAATGATTCATTAAAAAAAAATCTCTAAGTAACCAAATCTGTTCTTGCTAGTATTTTAAAACCTTAATATGCACAACATATGCCTCTCTCTGATTGGTAAATATAGTTAGAGTTTGCTGTAGATTAAATCATCATTGGATTCATCAGAGATATTTTTGAAATTCTTATCTGTGAATGGTGAAATTTCCATGACACCACATAAACAAAATAATAGGTAACTTGGCTGAATGACAACTCCATGCCAGGTGATTATAATCCTCCTTTTGCATTCTTCATTTTTTCTTCACAAAAACATTTTAAGACAAGAGTCCTTAATGTGACCACTTACAGATGATGGAATTGAGCAAGAAATAGGTTAGGTAACTAGCACCAAATACCAGAGATTTACTGTAGCTACAGTGGATTCCAGCCAGCTATTCTGACTCCACAGACCTAAGTGCTTGACCATTCACTTTATTAATACTAAGTAATTATTAATTTTCTTAATTAATTTTATTTTAGAAAAAAATGACTAAAAATAATCTAAATATTGTACATGTTTTTTCAGCAAGCTTAAGGTAAATGTGATACTTAAAAGACAGCTCAATTATCAACTTCACAGGGAAAGGTCTCTGAATAAAGTGATATGAGAGGAAGGAAGTGGCTGAAGAATTGATCTAATATACCTGGACCATATGACTCATACAACTTTTTCTTGTAGAGATACCAGGTGTGAAAGAATGATAGGTACTTGCAACTCAGTGATTTGGCCTTATGATCTTTAAAACCTTGATAGGAATTGCAGAAATCAGGGGCAAAAAGATGTTACAAAGCTAGGAAGAAGGGGTTATAACTCAACACCCAGGAAACCATGAAGTAAAGAAATAAACCACTGTGTAAGAAATGGTGGAGTCATATATAAAGTGGGATATTAAAGAAAAAAAAATTTCTGCATCATTATTTCAAAAGTCATGGGCATACAGTAAAATTGAAATTCTACAAATGAAATATTTTTGGAGAAAGGTTTTTTCTACAGTGTTTTCATCATATTGAGATTATATATATATAAAATATATATTTACAGTGTTTTATGTATCTTGATTATTCTTGTTAAAGTGTGTGTGTGTGTGTGTGTACAGTCATTGTAACAAAAATCATTGGATAATCTTTATCTAATGCTGGAAGAAGAATCACTAAATGGAATTGAATTGCTCTTGGTAAAGCTTAAATGAGTCTCTGCTAGTGTTCTTGTTAGACTTGTTGAAAACTGAACAACTGAGACGTGCATGGGAATAAATGGCTAGTCTTACAGTCCAGAAAGCAGATATGAAAATAACCATGTTTAAAACAGGGCAACACATAAGTGAACCCAAGAGAAGTGTCAATGAAAAGCCATACTCTGTATCCAGCATTTTAAAATTTTATTTCTTTAGTTTCATTAGTTTTTGAATTTGAATTATTTGTAAAATCTAGAGAGAAGTTTTATCTATGCTGTGGATTTTATTGTTGTTCATTTTGAGTTGGAAAATTAAGGTAAATAGGTTTTTTTTCCCCCCAAGAATCTATCATGCATTGTCAGTAACCTGTGTTGGGGTCAGAAATCTGTAGTATTGTGCTAAGTATCAGTGATATCTGAACCATTATCCAAGACTGATATAAGAGCAAAGGCAAGGGAATCTATGAGGAGAGATTGTGTCATCTTATTTTTAAGGGGCATACTATATTTCCTGGTGATAGGAGGCTTATCCATTAAGGTAGATTTATAATCTGTAATATATAGGCTGCTGTGCCATAGAGGGGATTTATGTAATATAAATACATATCATATACAATCTACTGTTAAGAGGGTAAAATAAAGCTATGATTTTTAGGTGCTTGCTTAGTGGAATGTGATAATCCCAATCAGGTAACAATTTTCAGAAAATGGAATATAAATCTTGCAGATTTCACACAGAAAGTGGACTGAGCACTAAGTTCCTATCATAATAAATATATGAAAAAGTAGTAACTTTATCCTTGTTAACATATTTGCAAGACAAATATAACAACAAACCTAGTTTTTGGTAGGCAGAAGTCAAATTTAAATAATCTATCATTCCTGCAACCTGTTAGTTGACAGTTTGTGATGAATAGTTGATAAAGGTTTGAGTGAATGTGAGGAAAAAATTGAAAAGATCCTCTGGCCATTCTAACAGAGCTGGGATCTATTATTAACTAATTTATTGAAAACTTATTTATTGATTAATGTGTTAGACCACATGGATTTGGTTCTAGGGACACAAAGAATAAACAGATTTGATGAAAAATACCCATGGGAAAAGCAATAAGAAAATTTCTTTATAGGAACAAAAAGAAAGCTAATACTAAGATATTAAAAATAAATATCATGGAGATATAATGCTCAGCATGGTGGCTATAACTAATAATACAATATTGCATATTTGAAAGATGCCAGGAGAGATCTCAAAAGTCCTTATCATAAGAAAGAAAAAACTGTAGTCTTGCATGCGGATGGATGTTAACTAATTATGGTGATCATTCCATAATATATATACACAGACATCAAATCATTATGTTGTACACCTGAAACTAATACAATGTTATATACCAATTTTACCTCACTAATTAAGAAAAAAGCAAGGCCAGTTTGAGAAACTATCACAGTCAAGAGAAGCCTAAGAAGGGGGAGGGGGAGTTATGTGGTGTTATGGGAGTATAAAGAAAGCCAGTTAAAATGGTGACAGAATTATTCTCAAGGAAATCATAGCTCAGATAAATTTTGAAGATCAAAGAGAAGTTAACTAGCTATAAGTCTAGGCTTAGAGGAGTGAGATGACAGAAAACAGTGAAGGCAGATGGAATAGCTCATGAATATATTTAAAAATGAGAGAGAGGTGTGTTTGGGGGGCTCAGTCTGTTAAGTGTCTGCTTTTGGCTCAGGTCATGATCCCAGGGTCCTGGGATTGAGCCCCACATCAGGATCCTTGCTCAGAGGGGAGCCTGCTTCTCCCTCAGCCTACCACTCCTCCTGCTTGTGCTCTCTCTCTGTCAAATAAATAAATAAAAATATTTTTTAAAAAATGAAGAGACTATATTGTCAAGAACTGAGAGGAAGAGATTTTACTTGCAAGGTAATAAGTGAGCCTTCAATAGTTTCCTGAATGTTGATATAAGACATGAGACCATAGTCAGAGACAAAAATCTATTTCTCATTCCTGGCATTATCAGTATCGAGGGTATCAATATTTTTGCACTGGATCTCCAAGCCCCAATTCCCACAAGATGAAGTAAAGAGAACCTGAAGACACCTGTAAACACAGTGGGTTTCATTACAGGAACGTAACACTGATTTGGGAGAACAAGAACCTATTATAATCAATCATGCCTATCCTTTGCTCCATAGTGAGATACCATCTCTATCTTCCATTACTATAGGCAAAACATACCTTTGATCCTGAGGGGCATATTAACTCTGCCTTCAATGGGGTTCAATTTTTCTCCTGGTGGAATATTCATGTACTCTGATGGTCCAAGTGTCCAAATAGGGATTTTTCTGTTCTTTTCTGTCTGGGCCTTATAGGTCTCTTTTTAAAAAATATTTATTTATTTATTTATCTATCTATTTATTTATTTATTTATGAGAGAGAGTGTGTGAGAGCACAAGTTGGGGGAGAGGGAAAGGAGAGAGAATCTCAAGCAGACTCCTCTCTGAGCAGGGAGCTCTATAAGGCACTCAATCCCATGACCATGAGATCATGACCTGAGCTGAAATCAAGAATCAGACACTTAGCCACTCAGGTGCCCCTGGAGCCTATAGTTTTCAATGGTAGTGGAGAATCTTAATTATTTTTGGGCTTTGAAATTGAGCAACTTGCAAGAAGTATTAATTCAGCTCTAATCTTCCCATAGAGTGTGGGGTATCAATTTTTATTGCTCCTGGGTGATTTCTCCCCAATAAAGAGATGAGGTAGATGGTATATAATCTTGTGATAATACAGGAAATATGAACAGAGTTTTCCCAACTTCCTTTTCATAGGTGGAGCCCTTTTAGAATAAACAATCTTTACACAAGAGTCTTAGTTCCAACTGCCTCCACTTTGAGCAACAAGAAACCTGTTTCACATTTACGTGTGGATGTTATATATTCAGGCCCTAACCTTTAGAACCCATATCAGGATCTGGAACTTCAACTGGTTGTTTCAGCATGAAATTATACTTATAGTCAGACATTGTTTTTCCCTGTTATTTCTGGTAATTAGAGCACTTAATCTCATCTTAATCTCATTCTTTCAAACCAAGATATGTGCTGCTGAGTTCCTAATTTGCATACCTTGTCCAAATGTAGCCCTTGAATTCTACTCTTATATCCAGATGTTTTTTCAAAACAACTAAGAAATTTCCTTAAGAGATTTCTCAAAATTTCCTAAAACTGAATTGTTTTAACTTAGATTTCTTCTCCTAAATGAAACTTTGTACTCTTGTTTTTTTTTCCTATATTAGCAAATAATGCTCCAGTTCTTCAGTTTGCTTAGGCAGAAGACTTTGGAGGCATACTGGACTCCCTTTTACTCTCACATTCATGTTAAACTGCCCAAAAATATTGTTGACAATTCCTCCTAAACATATCCAGAACCCAAAGTCTTCTCAACACATGTGCAGTCCTGACAGTCTTGGTCCAAAGTCCAAGAATTTATATTGTAACAGTTTACAAATTTTTCTTCCTACTTTCACTTTACCTTTCTGCCAGCAGGGATTTCATATTGTGGTCTCAGGGACCCTCTTAAAATCCAAATCATATAATGTTACTTCCTTTCTTCAAATCTCTAATAGCTTCCTAATTCCCTTCGAGTGAACTCAAACATACATTTCAGGACTTACAAGGTGCTAAATGGTCTATTGCATAACCTTTTTGAACATTTCACTTACTGTTGTTCACATTTACAGGCCTTGTCATAGTTCCTTGAAGGTTGTAAGATTGAATTGTGACATAGGTGTTTTTAGATAGGCAAAAAATGGTCAATTTTTGGCCATTTTATATAACTTAATTTAATAAGAAAACTGTCACCATAGGGTATTTGTACTTGATACTGCCTCCCTCCCCCAATAATAATGTGAATCCCTCATTCTCTTCTTTCAAGCCTAGCCTAAATGTCATTTTAAAGGACCTATCTTCACCAATCTCCTTTGTAAGAAAGTAGTACTGCCTATTTTTTCTTTATTCTTAATCTGCTTTATTTTTCTTCATCTAGATGTATCACCCCTAACACTATATATTTATTTGTTTATTCAGTCTTCTTCCTCTAGAATATAAGCTCCTTGAGGGAAATGTCTATTTACCACATCAACTCTAACACCTATAAAAGTGCTTATTTTGGTGACATCAGCAAGATGGCCTCATAAGACATTCCTTATGGTATTCACCCCTCAATAAACAATTTTATATCTATCTTTGGAAAAAAAATGCCTTTGTGGATCTGTGGGATCTGGCACCATATGCCAAGGGGCCAGCAGAGGATTCTCAGCCACCTCTATGAGATTAGGCACAGAATTCTTAAATATGACATTAAATGTGTAATTAATAAAAGAATAAATTGACAAATCAGACTTCATTATAATTAAAAACTTCTACTCTTTGAAAGATACTGTTGAAAGAGTGAAAAGACAAGCCAAAAGTGAGTTAATATATTTGGAAATAACATAGCTGATAAAAATATTCTACTATAGCTAACACAAGTGATTCACAATTCAATAACACCAATATAAATAATATACAAATTATATATTCATATCACTGCTTAGATATGAAACCAAGAAAAATAAGACCATATGCTCATATAAAGACTTTTATAATAATCTCCCTAGTAGCTTTATTTGCAATAGTGTAAAACTAGAAATAATCCAAATATTCATCAACACTGATATGGCCATATGGTGCAATCTTATTCATCAATAAGAAGGTGTTTGTTATTGATATGTGCTACAATATAGATGAATCTTAAAATAATTATTTTGATTGAAAGTGTACAGAGAAGAAAGACTATAAAGTATATGATTCTATTACTATTGAATTCTAGAAAATTCAAACTAATCTGTAGTTTGGGGATAAAGGGAAGAGTGGTTGTGCCGGGTGTGGCAGAAGAGGGAGAATAAATAGGCACTAGGAAACTTTCTGATGTTGATGGACATGTTCTTTAATCTTGACTCTGGTAATGTTTTCCTAAGTGTATACATATAGGAAAATTTATCAATTTGAAGCATCTTAAAATTTGTAGTTTATTATAGGACAATTATATCTCATTAAAACTCTTTTTAAAAGGAATAAGATGTAGAGGAAACTGTTACTTGATTTCTGGTAGTTAATATTGTTAAACAAAGAGTTAATGCTGCCTCTCTTGGTCACTGAACTTTAAATGGAAGCATATTTCATTATCAGTTTTCTCTATCTGATGAAAGAAAGTAAATATGTTTATTGGCATGAACAAACTTCTTCCAGTCACAATTTAAAGTTTATTATGTGGGCCCTTATCTAAATGCTAATGCCTGCAACAACATATTTACAACAGACTCAAAAACATTTTTTACTATCTAAAACTTTCATACTGGTTTCCTATTAAAACTGAATGGCTAGGAATTACTTGGAGTTTGGTAAAGGAATTACTGCAAGAAACTGAGTTAGGTATATTATTTCCAGACATTCTAGTTAAAATTAATTTTAGGAAGGAGAGTTAGAGAACATAAACAAATGAGTACTTAGCATGTCCAACAGGTCAATTATCTCAAATATTAAATGTCTTAGACAATTATCAGTCAACTGTTGCATTAGAATCACTTTGTAGTTGTAATTATTCTTAATTCTGATAGGGTGCATATTTTCTGACATTGCTTAAAAAATCTAGATAGTATAGATATCCAAAGTAAGAGAGTAAAGGTGCTTAGAAATGCAACTTATATTCTTGCTCACAATGTATGCTATCATATAGATGCATAACACATAGTTTTCATGGATACAATTTAAGGCAGGTATCAGGAACTTTGATCATGAAAGAATTTTTGCGAGGCTTATATAGATTGGATTTAATATGAGATAATATTCTCATATGAAGTAAAATAAAATATTAAATTCTTTTTTAAAAGATTTTATTTATTTATTTCTCAGAGAAAGAGAAAGAGAGAACATAAGCATGGGGAACAACAGGCAGATGGAGAAGCAGGCTCCCCTCTGAGTAAGGAGCCTGATGCAGGACTCCATCCCAAGTCCCTGGGATCATGACCTGAGCATAAGGCAGATGCTTAACTGAATGAGCCACCCAGGCATTTCTAAAATATTAAATTCTTATTAAAAATATAAGATTGATATATAAGAAATCAAGTTTCTACTGAAAAGCAGAATGAAATGTACTAACAATCATGAAAATTTGAAGACAGACAATATATATTAACACTTGGAAGTAAACTTCTAGCTCCATTTACTAAAATTACTTACTTATTTACTATCACTAACCCTAGGAACTTTTAAGGGTAAGAAGACTATTAAATTCCTCTGATTTTTAATCTGTTAGAATTAAGCTCCTCAAATATAGAGCTTTGTTTTATCCACTTATATATATGAGGTACTTATCACAGAGTTTTATATATAATAGATGCTAAACAAATGTCTGTATATCTTACCTATCTGTTTGTATATTTGTTATCTTGGTTTTACAAAATGCTACCAATTAAAAAGATTTCTTTTTACATAAATGATTGATGCAGTGACCCCAAATTCATAAAATATTTTTAAAACCCGTAGTGATAAGAACATTTTATTATTTGAAATATGTAGGAAGAACAACAATAAATCACTAGCAATAAGAAGATATTTTAAGCAAACCAAGCTTTTATGTCACTTTCAAATGACAGCAATGAACTAGAAAGTTATTCTACTATTGAAAAGACTGTGCATCAGATATTAAAATAAATCATTTATTTAAAGTTATTAGAGTTTAAATTAAATTCATTTATAATTAAGTTCAAAGGAACCTTGAACATACTGCTTGATTACAAAAAAAATATGTTTGATATAAATTCCAGCATTTTTAATAGCATTAACACTTCAAAAAGTGTCACACAAAGATTTGTATACTGTATACAAGAACTGAAAGAATATAGGCAATTTTCCTGGATTAAATCATTTAATGAAATTTGGGAAGTAAGCCTTTTACTCTTCTTTTTCATTAGATTACTGATGTAAACAAATTGTAATAATGAATCTAAAGATTACTGAGATCTTTGCTGTAGAATAATACCAATAAAATGAAAGAGCACATAACCAAAAATCATTTAGTTAAGTCTCCACTTTACAAAAGAGATTTGATTGATACTTCCATTTCATAAATGTCAACTTTTTTCTCACATAGATGTACATAGGTATGGGATAGTCTTTCAGGGTTTGTGAGCAATTCTTACAACAAGTAATTCTCAGACAGCAACAGAATTTAGTTCAATTCTGACACTATCTATTGGAGATAGCATCAAATTCCACAGGTTAAGTGTTCAGTCCTACAAGTCAGCCCCTCACCCTCTAATTTCAGATGCAGTCACAAGCCCTAGACGGTTACCTGTGCTTGTGACAAAACAGCTGCAGATTAGAGGTTCCAATGACCTCCTGCTTAGGTTTGACTAATTTCTAGAAGGGCTCACAGAACTCAACGAAAGACTTACATTTACCAGTTTATTAAAGGATATGATAAAGATACAAGTCAACAGCCAGGTGAAAAGATATGAAGAGCAAAGTTAAACAAAGAAGCTTCTGTCCTCATGGAGCTAGGAACCTGGCTTAGTGGCATATGGAAGCATTCTGGTTTCCCAAGAGTGGAAGCTCTCCAGAAATACCAAAAAGCTCCCCCCTTAGGTTTTAATGGAGACTTCATTACATGGTCATGATTACCTAAGTCATTGGCCATAGGCTGATTCAACCTAGACCCCCCTTCCTCTCCCAGATATCTGGGAGGGAGATAATGATAGGTCCAATCCTCTAATCATATGGTTGGTTCTCCTGGCAACAAGCCTCCATCCTTAGATGGGATCCAAAAGTCACTTTGTTAATATAAGAAAGACACCTTTCAGAGGGGAGAGGGTTGGGGGGATGGGTTAGCCCAGTGATGGGTATTAAGGAGGGCACATATTGTGTGGAGCACTGGGTGTTACATAAACAATGAATCATGGAACACTACATCAAAAACTAATGATGTACTGTATGGTGACTAACATAATTAAAAAGAAAAGAGAGACAGCTTTATTACTTTCAACACAGGAAATTCCAAGAGTTTGGGGAGCTGTGAGATAGGAACTGCAAATGAAAACCAGATATATATAAGAAATTAAAATAAATATGACTTTTAAATCACAATATTACAGATGGCATCAGAGAGTAAAAAAGCAAATATATGATATTAGAGAAAATAAAGACACAAAGCTTTCTCACATAGTCATTGATCCATGGAATTCTTGTAATCATGGAACAAGCCTTCCATTCCCCAACAATTGAGGGTACCAATCTTCCATACGGGAAGAGAGTGATCGCTGATATATATTTTAATATATTAGAAATAATCAGTATCTGATCTTATTCTGGAGCAGGTTTTGGTGAGAGATAGGGTACGGGTACTTGAAGTGGAAAAATGTTGTCAGGAAATGGACTGGTAAAAAAGCTCCCATTCCAGCGCTTAAACACCTCAGAATAACAACTTACTTAAACCATATAATTAAATTAAGAGTTTATTTGAAAAATCAAGGCTTATATTTGGTCAATAATAAAAAGAAGAAAAAATCACAAATGATTTATGAAATAAAGAAGAGAACTTTGGCAGCTTTATTTCATTTACCTAATTTTCAGAAAAGATTGTGTACTATATGTTGACTAACTGGACATAATTAAAAATTATAAAAGATTATGTAAAATAATTTGAATAATTTCACACAGATTTTAACAGGATGAAAACACAAAAGGGTTTACATCAAGCCAATTAATTAAGAAACATAAATGAGTACTTACTTTAAGATTAATACATTCAGAAATTTTTCTAGAGAATATTAAACAGCCTAAAACAAGCACAGGTTTTAGAGCAGGTCTATCTGGTTTCAAACCTTAAGTCCTTCACTTAGTAGTAACTTGGGAAAGTTGTATATATGTATATTCTTTGCTTGCCTTACCTTAAAAATAGGGAGTATGAATATCAGAAATACTGAATGAAAAGTGTCTAAGAGTATTTGTGATGTGGTAATCCCATGTGTTACCTTACAATTACTACTTCTATTGCTGCTCTACTACTACTGCTATTAATTATATTCTTACTAATACTAGCTTTCATAAGTATGAAACAAGGATCATAGATTTTCCTGGAAAAAAAGAGCAGTGGCTATAAAGCAGAGATCAGAAGAAAATTAAGTGAATAGTTTAGGGCTACTTTGAAATTAGGAATGACACATTTTTAGAGAAAACAAAAGGAGAATGAAAATAAGAAGGCTTTATTGGAGATCTGGGGCCTGACAAATACTTGAGAATCAGCAAGATCTGGTTGGTGAAGGAAAGAGGCAACTATTCTAATGATAAAATTTAAGTAGGAGTGAAGACCTAGTGAGAGTAAGATATTGTCCTAATTGGAATGGCTCTAGAAAATACTCATTTTGATGATTCATTGTGATCATACATATAGACAATGTATTTTCAGTATTTTAAATGTAATAATGTATGTATAAGTAAAGCTTATAATTTTAGCCATTTTATTTATTTATTTATTTCATTTTAAATTGTACAGTTTAGTGGAATCATATTCACAATGTTGTATAACCATTACCAGTACCTATTTTTAAGTTTTTTTCATTAGAAACTTTTTAATCATTAAGCAGTTACTCCCTATACTCCCCCAACAACCTTGGTAACCTCTAATCTATTTTCTGTCTCTATGAATTTGCCTGGTCTAGGTAGTTAATATGAGTGACAGCATTGAATATTTGTCCTTTTGTGTCTGATTTACTTCACTTAACCATAATGTCTTCAAACTTTATCCATATTATACCATATATACACCATATTTTTTATTCATTCATAGGTTGTTTCTACATTTTGACTGTTGAGAATTATGCAGCAATGAACAGTGGCATACAGATATATATTCACTATGCTGTTCTCAATTCCTTTGTTTATATACCTTGGCATGAAATTGCTGGGTCATACAGTAATTCTGTGTTTAACTTTTGAGGAACAACTAAACATTTTTTGTCATAGTGTTACATCATTTTACATTCCTATCAGCAATGCACAGGAATACTAATTTCTCCACACCCTTGCCAATATTTGTTATTATTATTTTTTTTGTTTGTTTGTTTCCTTACTTGAGAATAGCCACCTTAATAGATGTTGAAGTCGTATCTCATTGGGTCTGATTTACATTTACCTAATGACCAAAAAAGTTCAGCATCTTTTTGTGTGCCTATTAGCCATCTGTATATACTCTTTGGAAAAATGTCATTCAGATCCTCTGTCAATTTTTTTAAAAGAGTTATTTATTTATTTATTTGAGAGACAGAGAGAGAGAAAGTGCATGGGGGGAAGGACAGAGAGAGTCTTAAGCAGACTCAGTATTGAGCATGGAATCTGACATGGGGCTTTGATCTCATGACCCTGAGACCACAACCAGAGTGGAATCAAAGAGCTGGATGCCCAACAAACTACGCCACCCAGGTGGCCCATCCTCTGCTAAGTTTTTTTTATTGGATTGTTTTTGTTTTGTTACTGGGTTGTACAAATTCTTTATATATTTTGGATATCATCCCTTTATCAGATACATGATTTGAAAGCATAATTTTTAAAAAAATACTACACAAAATGGACTAACCATCCCTGAGAACACTGAGAATATGGACTACATAAAAATTGAGAAATTCTGTTCATTAAAAGATGATATTAAATTGTAGATAATGAGAAGATATTTGCAAAATACAAAGTATCCAGGACATATGATGAACTTTTTAAAACCTATAAGATAGTAGAATAGGAAAGTGAGCAAGAGACTTAAGTAAACAAGAGACTTAAGCATTTCACAAAAGGAACAAACTAACATCTAGTAAACAACTTAAAAGTTATCAGGGTCATTATAATATAAAGGAAAGTATAAAATAAAGTCAAAATATAAGTTAAATCATGCCAGAGATATAAAATTCGATAAAAAATTACCTGATAATACTATCTGTGGAAATAATTGTGGCATGTTCATAGTTCAAGATGAATAAATAAACTGTATTTGACATGGAATATATTAGAGGGTGGAGAGAAACAGAAAAACCATGTAATTCATGATTCCATTTAGATTTTTTAAATGGTCAAAATTTATGTATAAATGCTATAAAAATTTACAAAACAAAAGGTTTCCAGATATTAGACAGAAATCAATTGGAAGCTTCCATTCTTGAGAGAAAGAAAACATGTGATAGGAGACTCACATTCACTTCAGTCGTCTTCTTCAGGGTAATTTTCAAACTTAGCAAAAGGTTTTAGATCCCAAGCAGGGAGTGACAGCTTTTCTGAAAAGAGGAGAAAGGGAAAGATATATAGGGAAATACAGTGAAATAAAGACAAATGCATTTAAGGAACCCCAGGATTCTGTATAAAAATTTACTTCTGAGTAAACTTTATTTCTGAGTAAATTCTGGTTGACTTCTGAAGTGTCCATGTACAAGGTGGGAAATGCAGTTCTGGGAGGAAAAGTACTGCAAAGAAAAGGAACTGAAAAAAATACAGACAAAATAGCTTAACTTATGGAGTATTTCAACAGATATTTAACATCTACAAAAATTGTTCAAACATTCTATTAAATAGTATGGCTAAAATTAAGGCTCACTGGATGTAAGTAAGAACAAACTACAGAGGATAAAGAGTAGTAAACACAATGTTGAACAATAGAAAATGTCTAACAGAAACAAAGGGAAAGATGAGAAATGGGACATTGAAAAAATGTCTAATATATGTGTAATTAGAGGACAGAGATGATAGAAGAATGGGAAAGATCTATTATGTCCACCTAGATGGAAATTTACAGGGGTGTTTAAATGTATAAAATTTATTTGAATTGTACTGCTAAGATTTGTGCACATTATTAAATGCAATTTATAACCAATTAAAATGAATTATATAGGAAAGCAATGACAGTTAATATTGTCATTGAATATGACCCATTGGCTAATGACATAAAGCAGGGGGAAGGTTTTTACTGGAAAATAAAACAATTTTTAAAAAGTCTTGAGTTTATGAGGCCATTTATTTTCCTACTTGGATAATTAATATGACTAACAATGATAACTATATAAACATTTGAGCCAATCTTACCTTTTTATGGGGGTACAATTTAGGACACAAATTTTATAGCCTCTCATATAAAACCTTACCATCTAAAAGCTGAAAAGGAGAGAGATAACCGAAAGGTAAATTTTTTAAAGTAAGAAAAGTAGGACTGTGAAATAGACAAATTTCATATTTATTATGTATAGTACTCACAAGAAAACTTATTGGCTAATGACTTAAAGCATTTTATAAGATTAATAAAACCTGCACTTGAATTGCAAAATACTGAAGTTGGTCCATTTGGTGGACCAACTTACTGAACTAAAGAATGAACCTAACCACATGTATTAATACAACACCTGCTGCTATTATTTTATTGCCCTTATATGCATATATATGCATAAATATATATACACATATGCATAAATTATATATGCATAAATTATATATGCATATATATGCATAAATTTTCATGGAGAAACACAAATGCTGTTTATGTAAGAAAATGTCATAAGTGAAAGATAAACCTATATGGGTGATGAAATGGCAAATATTATAAAATGAAGGTAGACAAAGAAAATCTTATGATTTCAACAAAACTGACTTGGAAAAAAGATGAAGTTCTATTTAAACCTATTATATTTGCACACTCAGGGACATATAAAGATCTTGTAATATGGCTCTCCTGGAAGGGAACAATCTGTCCTAATACAAAATACTAGAATGCCAACAAATTGGGCAATCTGGAGGACATGGATAAATTCCTAGAAACATATGAACTATCAAAACTGAAACAGGAAGAAAAAGAAAACTTGAACAGACTCATAACCAGCAAAGATATTGAATCAGTAATCAAAAATCTCCCAATAAACAAAAGTCTAGGGCTGGATGGCTTCCCAAGGAAATTCTACCAAACATTTAAAAAACAGTTAATACCTATTCTTCTCAAACTTTTCCAAAAAATAGAAGTGAACGGGGGGAGGAGTCAAGATGGCGGAGAAGTAGCAGGCTGAGACTACTTCGGGTAGCGGGAGATCAGCTAAATAGCTTATCTAAAGATTGCAAACACCTACAAATCCAACGGGAGATTGAAGAGAAGAAGAACAGCAATTCCAGAAACAGAAAATCAACCACTTTCTGCAAGGTAGGACTGGCGGAGAAGTGAATCCAAAGCGACGGGAAGATAGACCGCGGGGGGAGGGGCCGGCTCGCGGCGAGCGGCGGAGCAACGGAGCAAAATCAGGACTTTTAAAAGTCTGTTCTGCTGAGGGACATCGCTCCAGAGGCTTAACCGGGGTGAAGCCCAGGCCGGGTAAGCGCGGCCTCAGGTCCCGCAGGGTCGCAGAAGGATCGGGGGTGTCTCAGTGTTGCAGAGCTTACCGGTATTAGAACGGGGAAGCCGGCTGCAGAGACAGAGCCGAGGAGTGACTCTCAGCTCAGGGTTGCCTTGAACCGGTCGCAGGCTCGGTCAGCTCGGAGCGCGGCCGGAGGCCAGGGTGACGAGAGTCATTTGGCACTGTTCTCTGAGGGCGCACTGAGGAGTGGGGCCCCGGGCTCTCGGCTCCTCCGGGCCGGAGACCAGGAGGCCGCCATCTTCATTCCCGTCCTCCGGACTCTACGGAAAGCGCTCAGGGAACAAAAGCTCCCGAAAGCAAACCCGAGCGGATTACTCAGCGCGGCCCGGGGTAAGGGCGGTGCAACTCCGCCTGGGGCAAAGACGCTTGAGAATCACTACGACGGGCCCCTCCCCCAGAAGATCTGCGGGAAACCCAGCCAGGACCAAGTTCACCTACCAAGGAGAACGGCGGAATTCCAGAGGAGAAGAAAGCAAAGCACGGAACTCATGGCTTTCTCCCCATGATTTTTTAGCCTTGCAGTTAATTTAATTTTTTTTTCTTTTTCAATTTTTTTTTTCTTTTTCTCTTCTTCTGCTAAATTTTTTTTAACTTTTACCATTTTCTTTTTTTTAACGTTTTTTAAATAGTTTATCTAATATATATATATTTTTTCCTCTTTTTATATTTATTTCTTTATCGGCTTTCTTTTTTTTAATAGTTTTTTTTTTTTTTTTTTTTTTTTTTTCTTTCTGAGCCCCTTTTTATCCCCTTTCTCCCCCCTCACAATTCAGGATCTCTTCTGATTTGGCTAAAGCATATTTTCCTGGGGTTGTTGCCACCCTTTTAGTATTTTACTTGCTCCTTCATAAACTCTTATCTGGACAAAATGACAAGGCGGAAAAATTCACAACAAAAAAAAGAACAAGAGGCAGTACCAAAGGCTAGGGACCTAATCAATACAGACATTGGTAATATGTCAGATATAGAGTTCAGAATGATGATTCTCAAGGTTCTAGCCGGGCTTGAAAAAGGCATGGAAGATATTAAAGCAACCCTCTCGGGAGATATAAAAGCCCTTTCTGGAGAAATAAGAGAACTAAAATCTAACCAAGTTGAAATCAAAAAAGCTATTAATGAGGTGCAATCAAAAATGGAGGCTCTCACTGCTAGGATAAATGAGGCAGAAGAAAGAATTAGCGATATAGAAGACCAAATGACAGAGAATAAAGAAGCTGAGCAAAAGAGGGACAAACAGCTACTGGACCACGAGGGGAGAATTCGAGAGATAAGTGACACCATAAGACGAAACAACATTAGAATCATTGGGATTCCAGAAGAAGAGGAAACAGAGAGGGGAGCAGAAGGTATATTGGAGAGAATTATTGGAGAGAATTTCCCCAATATGGCAAAGGGAACAAGCATCAAAATCCAGGAGGTTCAGAGAACCCCCCTCAAAATCAATAAGAATAGGTCTACACCCCGTCACCTAATAGTAAAATTGACAAGTCTTAGTGACAAAGAAAAGATCCTGAAAGCAGCCCGGGAAAAGAAGTCTGTAACGTACAATGGTAAAAATATTAGATTGGCAGCAGACTTATCCACAGAGACCTGGCAGGCCAGAAAGAGCTGGCATGATATATTCAGAGTACTAAATGAGAAAAACATGCAGCCAAGAATACTATATCCAGCTAGGCTATCATTGAAAATAGAAGGAGAGATTAAAAGCTTCCAGGACAAACAAAAACTGAAAGAATTTGCAAATACCAAACCAGCTCTACAGGAAATATTGAAAGGGGTCCTCTAAGCAAAGAGAGACCCTCAAAGTAGTAGATCAGAAAGAAACAGAGACAATATACAATAACAGTCACCTTACAGGCAATACAATGGCACTAAATTCATATCTCTCAATACTTACCCTGAATGTTAATGGGCTAAACGCCCCAATCAAAAGACACAGGGTATCAGAATGGATAAAAAAACAAAACCCATCTATATGTTGCCTACAAGAAACTCATCTTAAACCCGAAGACACCTCCAGGTTTAAAGTGAGGGGGTGGAAAAGAATTTACCATGCTAATGGACATCAGAAGAAAGCAGGAGTGGCAATCCTTATATCAGATCAATTAGATTTTAAGCCAAAAACTATAATAAGAGATGAGGAAGGACACTATATCATACTCAAAGGAACTGTCCAACAAGAAGATCTAACAATTTTAAATATCTATGCCCCTAACGTGGGAGCAGCCAACTATATAAACCAATTAATAACAAAATCAAAGAAACACATCGACAAGAATACAATCATAGTAGGGGATTTTAACACTCCCCTCACTGAAATGGACAGATCATCCAAGCAAAAGATCAACAAGGAAATCAAGGCCTTAAATGACACACTGGACCAGATGGACATCACAGATATATTCAGAACATTTCATCCCAAAGCAACAGAATACACATTCTTCTCTAGTGCACATGGAACATTCTCCAGAATAGATCACATTCTTGGTCCTAAATCAAGTCTCAACCAGTATCAAAAGATTGGGATCATTCCCTGCATATTTTCAGACCACAATGCTCTAAAGCTAGAACTCAATCACAAGAGGAAATTTGGAAAGAACCCAAATACATGGAGACTAAACAGCATCCTTCTAAAGAATGAATGGGTCAACCAGGAAATCAAAGAAGAATTGAAAAAATTTATGGAAACAAACGATAATGAAAACACAACGGTTCAGAATCTGTGGGACACAACAAAGGCAGTCCTGAGAGGAAAATATATAGCGGTACAAGCCTTTCTCAAGAAACAAGAAAGGTCTCAGGTACACAACCTAACCCTACACCTAAAGGAGCTGGAGAAAGAACAAGAAAGAAACCCTAAACCCAGCAGGAGAAGAGAAATCATAAAGATCCGAGCAGAAATCAATGAAATAGAAACCAAAAAAACAATAGAACAAATCAACGAAACTAGGAGCTGGTTCTTTGAAAGAATTAATAAGATTGATAAACCCCTGGCCAGACTTATCAAAAAGAAAAGAGAGAGGACCCAAATAAATAAAATCATGAATGAAAGAGGAGAGATCACAACGAACACCAAAGAAATACAGACAATTATAAGAACATACTATGAGCAACTCTACGCCAACAAATTTGACAATCTGGAAGAAATGGATGCATTCCTAGAGACATATAAACTACCACAACTGAACCAGGAAGAAATAGAAAGCCTGAACAGACCCATAACCAGTAAGGAGATTGAAACAGTCATCATAAATCTCCAAACAAACAAAAGCCCAGGGCCAGACGGCTTCCCGGGGGAATTCTACCAAACATTTAAAGAAGAACTAATTCCTATTCTCCTGAAACTGTTCCAAAAAATAGAAATGGAAGGAAAACTTCCAAACTCATTTTATGAGGCCAGCATCACCTTGATCCCAAAACCAGACAAGGATCCCAACAAAAAAGAGAACTACAGACCAATATCCTTGATGAACACAGATGCGAAAATTCTCGCCAAAATACTAGCCAATAGGATTCAACAGTACATTAAAAGGATTATTCGCCACGACCAAGTGGGATTTATTCCAGGGCTGCAAGGTTGGTTCAACATCCGCAAATCAATCAATGTGATACAACACATTAATAAAAGAAAGAACAAGAACCATATGATACTCTCCATAGATGCTGAAAAAGCATTTGACAAAGTACAGCATCCCTTCCTGATCAAAACTCTTCAAAGTGTAGGGATAGACGGCACATACCTCAATATTATCAAAGCCATCTATGAAAAACCCACCGCAAATATCATTCTCAATGGAGAAAAACTGAAAGCTTTTCCGCTAAGGTCAGGAACACGGCAGGGATGTCCGTTATCACCACTGCTATTCAACATAGTACTAGAAGTCCTAGCCTCAGCAATCAGACAACAAAAGGAAATTAAAGGCATCCAAATCGGCAAAGAAGAAGTCAAACTATCACTCTTCGCAGATGATATGATACTCTATGTGGAAAACCCAAAAGACTCCACTCCAAAACTGCTAGAACTTGTACAGGAATTCAGTAAAGTGTCAGGATATAAAATCAATGCACAGAAATCAGTTGCATTTCTCTACACCAACAACAAGACAGAAGAAAGAGAAATTAAGGAGTCCATCCCATTTACAATTGCACCCAAAACTATAAGATACCTAGGAATAAACCTAACCAAAGAGACTAAGAATCTATACTCAGAAAACTATAAAGTACTCATGAAAGAAATTGAGGAAGACACAAAGAAATGGAAAAATGTTCCATGCTCCTGGATTGGAAGAATAAGTATTGTGAAAATGTCTATGCTACCTAAAGCAATCTACACATTTAATGCAATTCCTATCAAAGTACCATCCATTTTTTTCAAAGAAATGGAACAAATAATCCTAAAATTTATATGGAACCAGAAAAGACCTCGAATAGCCAAAGGAATATTGAAAAAGAAAGCCAAAGTTGGTGGCATCACAATTCCGGACTTCAAGCTCTATTACAAAGCTGTCATCATCAAGACAGCATGGTACTGGCACAAAAACAGACACATAGATCAATGGAACAGAATAGAGAGCCCAGAAATGGACCCTCAACTCTATGGTCAACTCATCTTCGACAAAGCAGGAAAGAATGTCCAATGGAACAAAGACAGCCTCTTCAATAAATGGTGTTGGGAAAATTGGACAGCCACATGCAGAAAAATGAAATTGGATCATTTCCTTACACCACACACGAAAATAGACTCAAAATGGATGAAGGATCTCAATGTGAGAAAGGAATCCATCAAAATCCTCGAGGAAAACACAGGCAGCAACCTCTTCGATGTCAGCCGTAGCAACATCTTCCTAGGAACATCACCAAAGGCAAGGGAAGCAAGGGCAAAAATGAACTTTTGGGATTTTATCAAGATCAAAAGCTTTTGCACAGCAAAGGAAACAGTGAACAAAACCAAAAGACAACTGACAGAATGGGAGAAGATATTTGCAAATGACATATCAGATAAAGGGCTAGTGTCCAAAATCTATAAAGAACTTAGCAAACTCAACACCCAAAGAACAAATAATCCAATCAAGAAATGGGCAGAGGACATGAACAGACATTTCTGCAAAGAAGACATCCAGATGGCCAACAGACACATGAAAAAGTGCTCCATATCACTCGGCATCAGGGAAATACAAATCAAAACCACCATGAGATATCACCTCACACCAGTCAGAATGGCTAAAATTAACAAGTCAGGAAATGACAGATGCTGGCGAGGATGCGGAGAAAGGGGAACCCTCCTACACTGTTGGTGGGAATGCAAGCTGGTGCAACCACTCTGGAAAACAGCATGGAGGTTCCTCAAAATGTTGAAAATAGAACTACCCTATGACCCAGCAATTGCACTGCTGGGTATTTACCCTAAAGATACAAACGTAGTGATCCGAAGGGGCACGTGCACCCGAATGTTTATAGCAGCAATGTCTACAATAGCCAAACTATGGAAAGAACCTAGATGTCCATCTACAGACGAATGGATAAAGAAGATGTGGTATATATACACAATGGAATACTATGCAGCCATCAAAAGAAATGAAATCTTGCCATTTGCGACGACGTGAATGGAACTAGAGGGTATCATGCTTAGCGAAATAAGTCAATCGGAGAAAGACAACTATCATATGATCTCCCTGATATGAGGGAGAGGAGATGCAACATGGGGGGTCGAGGGGGTAGGAGAAGAGTAAATGAAACAAGATGGGATTGGGAGGGAGACAAACCATAAGTGACTCTTAATCTCACAAAACAAACTGAGGGTTGATGGGGGGAGGGGGTTGGGGGAGGGGGTGGGGTTATGGATATCGGGGAGGGTATGTGCTATGGTGAGTGTTGTGAAGTGTGTAAACCTGGCGATTCGCAGACCTGTACCCCTGGGGATAAAAATATATGTTTATAAAGTTGTAAAAAAAAAAAAAAAAAAAAAAAGAAAGAAAGAAAGGATGAATCCCCAAGTTTTGTAGCAACATGGACGGGACTGGAAGAGATTATGCTGAGTGAAATAAGTCAAGCAGAGAGAGTCAATTATCATATGGTTTCACTTATTTGTGGAGCATAACAAATAGCATGGAGGACAAGGGGAGATGGAGAGGAGAAGGGAGTTGAGGGAAATTGGAAGGGGAGGTGAACCATGAGAGACTATGGACTCTGAAAAACGATCTGAGAATTTTGAAGGGGTGGGGGGTGGGAGGTTGGGGGCACCAGGTGGTGGGTATTGTAGAGGGCACGGATTGCATGGAGCACTGGGTGTGGTGCAAAAATAATGAATACTGTTATGCTGAAAAAAATTAAAAAAAAAAAATTAAAATAAAAATAAAAAATTAAAAAAAAAAAAATAAAATAAAACAGAAAAAAAAAAAAATAGAAGTGAACGGAAAACTTTCAAACTCATTCTAGGATGCCAGCATTACCTTGATTCCAAAACTATACAGAGACCCCACTAAAAAGGAGAATTATGGACCAATATTCCTGACAAACATGGATGCAAAAGTTCTCAACAAGATACTAGCAAACTGACTCCAACAGTATATTAAAAGAATTATTCTCCACAATCAACTGGGATTTATTCCTGCACTGCGGGGGTGATTCAATATCTGTAATTCAGTCTATTTGATATATCACATTAATAAAATAAAGGATAAGAACCATATAATCCTCCCCATAGATGCAGAAAAAGCACTTGACAAAATGCAGCATTGTTTTCTGATAAAAGCCCTCAAGAAAATAAGGATAGAATGAACATAACTCAACACCATACAGGCCATACATGAAAGACCCACATTGAATATCATCCTCGATGGGGAAAATTGAGAGATTTTCTCCTAAGGTCAGGAAAATGACAGGGTTGTCCACTCTCACCACTGTTGTTCAACATAGTACTAGAAACCCTAGCCTCAGTAATCAGACAACAAAAAGAAATAATAGGCATCCAAATCAGTAAAAAATAAGTCAAAGTTTCATTCTTAACAGATGACATGATACTCTATGTTGAAAACCTGAAAGACTCCACCAAAAAATTGCTAGAACTGACAGATGAATTCAGGAAAGTCACAAAATATAAAATCAACGTAGAGAAATCTATTGCATTTCTATACACCAATAACAAAGCAGGAGAAAGAGAAATCTAGGAATCAATCCCATTGACAATTTCACCAACAACCATAAGATACCTAGGAATAAACCTAACAAAAGAAGTAAAAGATTTTGTACTCTGAAAACTATAGAAAACTTATGAAAGAAATTGAAGAAGACACAAAGAAATGGAGAGATATTCCATGCACGTGGATTTGAAGAGCAAATATTGTTTAAATGTCTATACTACTCAAAGCAATCTACACATTCAATGCAATCTTTGTCAAAATAGCACCAGCATTTTTCAAAAAGTTACAACAAACAATTCTAAAGTTTGTATGGAAGCATAAAAGACCACAAATAGCCAAAATAATGCCAAAAAGGAAAACAAAGTGGGAAGCACCACAATTCTGGACTTCAAGCTGTATTACAAAGCTGTAATCATCAAAACAGTATGGTATCAGCAAAAAAAAAACAGACACATAGATCAATGAAACAGAATAGAGAACCAAAAAATGGACCTACAAATACATATAGTCAACTAATTTTTGACAAAGCAGAAAAGAATATCCAGTGGGAAAAAGCCTCTTCAACAAATGGTGTTGAGAAAACTGAACTGCAACATGCAGAAGAATGAAACTGGACCACTTTCTTACCTCCCACACAAAAATAAATTCAAAATGGATGAAAGATCTAAATGTGAGATAGGAAACCCTCAAAATCCCAGAGGAGACCATAGGCAGCAACCTCTTTGACATTGGCCTAGCAACTTCTTACTAGACATGTCTCCACAGGAAAGAGAAACAAAGGCAAAAATGAGCTATTTGGGACTTCATCAAGGTAAAAAGCTCTTGCACAGCAAAGGAAACAGTTAATAAAACCAAAAGACAACTGACAGATGAGAGAAGATATTTGCAAATGACATATCAGATAAAGGGCTAGTGTCCAAAATCTATAAAGAATTAATCAAATTTAGGGTGCCTGGGTGGCTCAGTGGGTTAAAGCCTCTGCCTTTGGCTCAGGTCATGATCTCAGCTGGGATCAAGCCCCACATCAGGCTCTCTGCTCCACGGGGAGCCTGCTTCCCACCCTCCACCTGCCTCTCTGCCTACTTGTGATCTCTGTCAAATAAATAAATAAAATCTTTAAAAAAAAAAAAAGAATTTATCAAACTCAATACCCAAAGAACAAATAATCCAATCAAGAAATGGGCAGAAAACATGAGCAGACATTTCTGCAAAGGAGACATAGATATATATAATGGAATATCACTCAGCCATACAAAAGAATGAAATCTTGTCACTTGTAATGATGTGTATGGAACTAGAGTATTATACTAAGTGAAATAAATCAGAGAAAGATAAATACCACATGATTTCACTCATATGTGGAATTTAAGAAACAAAACAGATGAACATAGGGAAAGGGAAGAAAAAATAAAATAGAACACAGAGAGAGGCATACCATAATATACTCATAACTATAGAGAACCATCTGAGGGTTTCTGGAGGAGAAGAGGGAGGGTGTATGTGCTAAATAGGTGATGGGCATGAAGGAGGGCATTTATTGGGATGAGTATTGGGTGTTATATGTAAGTGATGAATCATTAAATTCTACTCCTGAAACCAGGACTATAGTATATGTTAACTAACTTGAATTTAAATAAAAACAGGGAAAAAGTCATCATAATGCAGTGACAATAAATAAATATATAAAGCCATGAATACATTAAGAACTGAAGGATGAGGATATAGACAGAGAGTGGTTAGAAAAAACTTCACAGAGGTGATAATATTCAATTGAATATAAGAGGTTGAAGGTAGAGGCTGGTATGTAAGTAGAAAGGTAGATTAGTTTGAAGGACAATGGTGAGCATTAGTTTATAACATAACTTAAATTATACATACAGTACCAAATTTATTATCTAGAAATTTTGGCAGTGAAAAACGAGGTATTTATTATGAGAGATTCAGAAGTACTGAACATAGGTTACTGGAAGTATTCATTTATTGCCTTCGATGCCTCAAAATATGGAACATTAATTTGTTTTATATTTTGGTTTTTTTTTCTGTGTGTAAATCTTGAGTGTTCTTTTTGCATTAGATATAAGTATTATGATTTCATGCATGTGCATTTGGCCAGCTCTGTCTCAAACCAAATTACTTGATAGGAATATTGACACTTTTTTTCTGATAATGTTTAATTTCCCTTACAGCTAAGCAAATTTAGAGTTGGTTTTCTGTTTGCTCAGATAGGCAGAATAAATACACTAATCATTTTGAATGTGAATTGTGAATAGTGTTCAGCTAAACTGGAGGATTTTTCATGATATTATTTCTAAAGATAATCAGTTAGTTGGCTTCAAATGAATGGCTGTTTGTTAACTCAATTACTTATGTAGGAAGCATAAAAGATGGAAAAGTGGAAAATAAAATAGTTTCAAAATATCTCAGTTTATGAAACCACTCATTTCACTATCAGGAAA
Organism: Lutra lutra; assembly: GCF_902655055.1. Taxonomy (NCBI): domain Eukaryota; kingdom Metazoa; phylum Chordata; class Mammalia; order Carnivora; family Mustelidae; genus Lutra; species Lutra lutra. The sequence goes on from NC_062281.1 coordinate 27,733,961, forward strand.
CCAATTATGCCTAAACCAGTACTTTAACCTTGGAGAAAAGAAAGCAAACCAAGACAAAACAAACATGGATTTGTTGAACTCTAACTATGTGCCAGGAATTGGGGTTGTAATATAGTTCAAAATCATAAAACATTTCATTCAGTTCTATCTCCTTGAGAAAGGGGGGTTATATTTCCCATTTTATACATGAGAATAAAGAACTTCAACAGAACTAAAGCTGCTTGGAAACCCAATAGGGTTTGAATGTCTATGTGTCCAGGTGTCATAATTCATCTGGGAAAAGCCTGCCATTACATAAGTTAGTAGCTTTTCTGATTCCTTCCCAGAGGCTCTCCTGTGTATTCCAGAGACAAGGAGGATCTAAAACTTTTATATATCATCTGCCGTTCCCATCCCGCAGATACTTTCAAAACCCCTAAAATAAGTGGAAGAATAACTAAAACACAACATATCTCTGCATCATCTTTATGTTTTAATAATTCACACAAGCCTAGATATTTCTAATTCATTTATCTTCTATTTCACCAATTTCACTCCTCTTCTTGTGACTGTGTATGCCAAATATGATATCTAATTCGTCTGTTGAATTATTTTCAGTTCTATAATATCCTATTTATTCACATCTTGTTGATTTCAGTTTCTTCTGTAATTATCCATGTTTACCTCTGTTTTTCTGAATATACATAGTTATTGTGATATCCCATATCTGAATTCTCTTTGGATTTTTTCTATTGCCAGTTTTTCTCATTGGATCATTTTTTAGCAAGCCATTTTATTATTATTTTTTTTAAGATTTTATTTATTTATTTGACAGAGAGAGATCACAAGTAGACAGAGAGGCAGGCAGAGAGAGAGAGAGAGAGGGAAGCAGGCTCCCTGCTGAGCAGAGAGCCCGATGCGGGACCCGATCCCAGGACCCCGAGATCATGACCTGAGCCGAAGGCAGCAGCCTAACCCACCGAGCCACCCAGGCGCCCCTAGCAAGCCATTTTAAATTGAAGACAGAATATTGAATCTGAAATCTGGTTAAATTTCTAGAAGATTACTGTCTTCCTCTATGGAGGATTATTTTTTCTTCTGCCATGCAGAAAGAACATAGGTATATCATTTCTTACTACTACAGGTTGGTTTTATGCTTTTCAATGGTTGTCATATTTAATCTTGATCCTTTTTTTCTTAATTTTTTTTAAGATTTTATTTATTTATTTGGCAGAGATCACAAGTAGGCAGAGAGGCAGGCAGAGAGAGAGAGAGGAGGAGGCAAGTTCCCTGCTGAGCAGAGAGCCCGATGTGGGGCTCCATGTGGGGCTCCATGTGGGGCTCAATCCTAGGACACTGGGACCATGACCTGAGCCGAAGGCAGAGGCTTTAACCTACTGAGCCACCCAGGTGCCCCCTTAATTTTTTCTTTATTGTATTTCCAGGCCCTTCCTGGATTTCAACTGACAAAATGGGATATTGATTAATGTTAATTAATCATTAATATTAATTAATCAATATTAATCAATGCCTTTACCTTGGGTGAGCTCTGAACTCAACTCCTTCCACAGGCATCACATAGAAGCTAAGATTTTGGCTCAGCACTTTAGTCCTTGAATGCCACTTTCTATGAGGGTCTTTGTTTTTGATTTGTTTTGTTTTATCAATTTGGTTATGCACATTTACATTCTGGGATCAGTAAAAACCTTGAGAGAGAATTTGAACACAGAGTTTGGGGCTCATGTTGCTGAGTTCCCTCTTCCCTGTGATTTTATCATTCAAATTACAGACTAGCTGCCCTGAACTGTCTTTCTTCTTTATTAAGTAAGACTATGGTTTTCTGCTGTAACTCTGCTTTCCAGAGCTATCAGCAATAATTTCCTCAGAGTGGGAAAAAAACTAGGAAGAATGTGGAACTAATCTTTCCTTCTCTTAGGGTCTGCCTCTGCTGGTTTCTCTCTACTGTTTTCAAATACCTTGTATATATATATACATATACGTATGTTTGTATACGTATATACATATACGTATGTGTGTATACACACACACACACACACACTTTGTCCTTTCTATAAGAAGTTAATCCAATACAAGCTACTTAGCCCTGGCTGACTATTCTAATTATATATATTTCAATTACTAGAAAAATGATTAAAAACAGAAAGGATAAATAGAAATAATAGCATTTATGAAAAAATATATTAATTTTGAAGGTGAACATGTTCTGTCTGTGGAGACCAAATTAGAAGTTGAGAGATATATATCATTCCTGTTTTAGTTAAATCATTTTTGGTCTCATCCTTATGACATTGGTGTTCTATACTCAAGAGGACTATGTGTCAAAACATCATCTTCATTTCCTTCTTACTTCTCGTTAGATCTGGGCAAGTCATTAATCATTGGTTTTCTAATCTATTAAGTGTTCATACCATACAATTTTATTTTGAAAAATGTGGTGATAATTTATATTAATCTGTGCATTATAGATTTATTCAATAATGTTACCTATTATGTGCCAGACTTCTTTTTAATTGTGAAGGATTGAGGAAGTAGCAAAGAGATAAAGCCCTTAATTTCATAAAGCTCAAAAGTTTTTGAAAAGGAGACCATTTATAATTTAAATACATAAATATGAACACTTCATGTTTTAAATAAGATAATTTGATAGAAAATGACAGGTTAACGTGGAGGGGGGAAAGTAAAATTAGATAACCAAGTTTACTTCAGTTTGGCATTTGAATTAAGACAAAAACACGCAAAAATTGAAGATATTTCAGGGAGAGACAATGTTAAAAACAAAGATTTTGAGAAAAACTCTCTCTTAAAAGAGAAAAAAAAAAGCTCAGTGTGGCTAAATTATAATAAAGTAGGAAGAAAGTGGAAGAATGAAAAAAAAAAGACTGGTGCTTGGGTGGCTCAGTTGGTTAAGCATCTGTCTTCAGCTCAGGTCATGAACCCAAGGTCCTGGGATCAAACCCCACATCCACAGGGAGCCTGCTTATCTCTCTTCCTCTGCCTGCCACTCTGCCTGCTTTTGCTCTCTCAAATAAATAAATAAACTCTTAAAAAAAAAAAAAAGAAAAGTGAGATCTAGTAAGATACTGCAGACCATATGAGGGTTTTTTGTTTGTTTGTTTTTTACATAAAGTATAATGGAACACATGGTGCAGTTACAGACAGGTGAAAGCCACGATGTGATTTATGTAAAGACAAATTAAATAAATATCACCTTTACAGTTACTATGTGAAAGAGGATATGGAACTGGTAGTGTGGACCAGAATGCAGTAGGAGAACCATTAGGAATTATAATAGTTCTTGTGAGATTTGATGCTGGTTTAGATTAAACTGAAGAGATTAGAAATGGAAAAATACAGGTAATTTGGGATACAGTTTGGATTTTGAATTCATCTTTGTGGTAGAAGTAAATTTAAGAGGTAGGGATAAAAAAAGGAAGTCAAGAGTAATTTTTAGTTTTTATTGATAAAATTATATTTAACACTACAAAGCCATACTCAAAATTTAACAATTTAATAACATTTCTAAGGAGTCATAGAAATTACATTGGAAAAAAATCTTTACTTTTTTTTTTTCCAATGCAGAACTCATTATTCACAAGACAAGGAGACTCAGAAATGCTTGCTTCCAGCCTGAGAACCAAGTAAGTTAGAGGCAGACAGCAGGTTACCAGTAGAATGGCCCTAGACATCCAGAAATCATGGTTAGGATCCAAGTGGCAAGATACTACTCACAGTCCATGGAATATTGGAATATTGGTCAAGTTAACAAAACTAAGACTCAGAGAGAAGAAAAAACATAGGGATCCCATTCCCCCAGCTAAAACATGGAGAAAGCAACTTGGCCTCTAGAAGAAAGCCCAGTTATAATAATTAGAAAAACAATCAGGGGCAAATAGAGATAACGGGTTGTGTAAGATGTACTTCATTAGCCCATTTAGTCTGGTGTTAAGCCAATAACAAGCTTATGACCTGTAGATGAGAATTAACCTATCCCAATTATGAAGGAAGAAAGGATTCCAGATAGTTTCTTCCACGTTGTCCTTCAAGGAGTAAATGAAATTCAGATATAATGCCTAAGAACACATGTTCACAAATATATAAATATTAAAATTGTCAACAAAAAGTTTTTTTAAATGCAACCTATGAATGTTAGACAATTTTGTTTTCAGTAATATGACTGGCTATATATCTTAAGACATTCTCCCTTCAAAAAATACAATTCTGGCCAAAATATTTTAGCAATATTTAGCAATTTTGTCAAACACATAAAAGACCTATCTTGAGAGTAAGTGAATGCTGGAACACAAAGAGGAATGGACAGTGGTGAACACAGAGGTCAGCAGCATACTAAAGTTACTGCTGCTTTGATGGTGGTTGCAAAACTTGTGAATCTTGAGCTTTGAGCCTTGGTTTGCAGAACAAAATGCCCAGATACTATGCTACTAGAGGATTCATATAGGAAGCTCTCTTCCTTAAAGTCAGGACTCCAAATGCCTACAACCTTTATGTGAGGTACAACCAGGTTTAAACACATTCTGAATCCTTAGCCTGCAGATAACATCTTCAAAGCAGTAAAGAGGTCAAATGCCAAGCTAGAATCCTGCACTCAGTGAAAATTTATTTCAAAAACAAGTATGCAATAAAGGCAATATTAGGTTAAAAAGTTGGAGAATAAAATTGGCAGATCTTATTAGAGAAATTCTATGGGATGTTCTTTAGGTAGAGGGAACATGTTCCAAGCAGGAAGGTCTGAGATACAAATGAGCTAAAAATGGCATAAGTCCTTTAACATACCTAAGTGCATATTAACTATATACACAAAATTAACACTTGTTTCATTGTACATGGACATGAATTATGTTATTTTAAAAGTAAAATTAGAAATAAATAAAACAAAAATAGAGGAATCAAGTGAAGATTCCTTATAAAAACAGAGCTTCCTTATCACCCTGCAATTGCACTACTGGGTATTTACCCCAAAGATACAGCTTTTGTGAAAAGAAGGGCCATCTGTACCTCAATGTTCATAGCAGCAATGATCACAGTCGCCAAACTGTGGAAAGAACCAAGGTGCCCTTCAATGGATGAATGGATAAAGAAGATGTGGTCCATATATACAATGGAGTATTGTGCCTCCATCAGAAAGGATGAATACCCACCTTTTGAATCAACATGCACAGGACTGGAAGAGATTATGCTGAGTGACATAAGTCAAGCAGAGAGAGTCAATTGCCATATGGTTTCACTTACTTGTGGAGCATAAGGAATAACACAGAGGACATTGGGAGATGGAGAGGTGAAGTGAGTTGGGGAAAATGGAGTGGTAGAAAAACCATGAGAGACTGTGGACTCTGATAAACAAACTGAGGGTTTTGGAGGGGAGTGGGGGGTTGGGTGAACCTTATGGTGGGTATTATGGAGGGCAAGTATTGCATGGAGCACTGGGTGTGGTGCATAAACAATGAATTCTGGAAAACTGAAAAGAAATAAAATAAAAGAAAAAGAAAAAAAAAGAATCAAGTGAAGACCAATGCCAAGAGTAGACCATGAAACAAGGATTATGATTAATCTGTTCTCTGCTTCTGAATGAAAATAATGAAATTCAACATGCTTTATGTTAAAAAAATCAATTTTAGGGGTGCCTGGGTGACCCAGTGGGTTAAGCCTCTGCCTTCGGCTTGGGTCATGGTCTCAGGGTACTGGGATTAAGCCCCATGTCAGGCTCTCTGCTTGGCGGGGAGCCTGTTTCTCCCTCTCTCTGCCTGCTTCTCTACCTACTTGTGATCTCTCTCTCTGTCAAATAAATAAATAAAATCTTTAAAAAATACATTTTAAAGGGATTATATATTTTATGTATGTTACTTACAATAGAATATAAATGTGATATGCTTAGTAATAAATTCAATAATTTACTGAATTTTTATAATTTTATAATTCAATAATTAGAGAAAAATTATGTTATAATGCAAAAATAAGGAATCAAGAAGGCACAAATAAATAGATATACCATGTTCAAGACTGGAAAAATAATGAAGAGGATAATTTCCACTATAATCATGTATAGTATTGACATGATCCCAATCATAATCATGTACAGTGATTCTGTGGACATTGACAATAAGATCTAACATTCTTCTTGAATAAAAACAAAATAGTGGCACTAACTCTAAGAGATATAAAGAACATATATCAAAGCATAGAGGTAAACAGAACATTGGGATAGAATAGAAATCCCAAAATAGACTCAGCTGCAATGTGAACACTTATTTGTACAGATCAGTAAGAAAGGATTAATTTCTCAAAGAATGATGCTGAAACCACTGGGCATTTGTAAGAAGAAAAAATGGTATTGGACACCCACTCCATACTAGACATAGAAACAGTCTCAGATGAAATAAAAATAATAATGGAAAAATGTTTATGCATTCAAGTTATGGATATATTTTTAAAAACATGTGCACTAACAATAAAGGAACACTTTGGTAATTTGAAGACATTATAATGAGAACTTCCACTCATCAGATAGCAGCATTACAACTGTAAAAACAAATCAACAATTAAAGAAAATTTTGGCTTCAAAAATACTTAAAATACTAAATGCGATATGAAAATCCTTATTAAGCATAATGAAAAATATAAATTGTAGGTGCTTGAGTGGCTCAGTTGGTTAAGCATCTGCCTTTATCTCAGTTCATGACCCAGAATCCTAGGATTGAGTTCCAAGTTGGGCTCCTTGCTCAGTGGGGGTCTGCCTCTCCCTCTGCCTCTCCCCCACAATCATGTTTTCTCTCTTTCAAAAATAAATAAATAACATCTTAAATATATCTATATATATATATGTATATACATATATATAAATTGATATGTTTATAAAAATAGGGGCACCTGGGTGGCTCAGTCAGTTAAGTGTCCAACTAGATCTTAGCTCAAGCGTTGATCTCAGGGTTATGCGTTCAAGCCCCACATTTGGCTCTGCACTGGGCATGTAGTTTACTTAAAAAATAATAATAAAATAAAATAACAAAATATAATAAATATAAATAGTGTATAGCAATGTAAGTGGATGAACTATAGCTGCATATGTCAACCTGGATGAGTCTCAAATAGAATAGTGAAAAAACAGGTCACAAAATAATTCATACAATATTCTTTTAAATGTCTAACATAAAAAAAGTCACAATGAAATTACATGGTTTAAGGTTGAACCCATGGATTGTAAAACTCTAAAGCAAAGCAATGATATAATTATCACAAAAATGGGGATATTGGCTAACTCAGAGACAGAAGAAAACGTTCTGAGTTGAACTATGTAACATGGCAGGCTCTTCTTACACCAACAGGGGTACATATTAACAACTACTTAAGATATATTTGGCTATAGTATAAAGAATGCTAAACCTATTTACATATTAAATGCTATGCTGTGTTAACTTGGGTACTGTTTTCAATTGTTTGATCCCTTCTGCCTTGTGTAAATGGGCATGATAGTTCTTTCCAGTATTTATATTGGTTTTCGCCATGATTTGTTTGGCCAAAGGAAAATGGAAAGAAGTTACAGTACATTGGTTCTAAGCCAAAGTCACAAGAGGTATTTTGTCTTTCTGTGCAATTATTCCATGGCCCTGTGATCTGCCATGAGAAGAGTGTGTTTCAGATTTTGTTGATTCTAGGAAAATGTGGAATGGTAAAGCAGGACTAAACCAGATCCAGTCTGGATCTAAGGCAAATCCAATAGATCATAAGTGACAAATAAGTACCTATTGTAAAAGACATAGTATGTGGGTGATTTGTTTCAAAACATCATTGCAGGAATAGTTAAGATATATTGGAACATTCAACAGGAAATAATCAATTCTGCATTAGAGGAAAACATTAGGCAAAGCTGAGAGACCAGATGACATTTCACCTGCACCTTTAAAGATAAGTTGACTTTGGATCAGCTAGTTCCTTATATTTATCACTTCAATCAGTGTAATGGAGTATGAAAATTTACTGACTGGTATCTTATGTAGTGTAATTACAAATGTAGTTATCAAAATGGGAGAAAAGCTTTGGGAAAAACATTTCCAAAACAATTATTGGTGTGGTGATGGGTGATACAATAAATTTCACTGTGTGTTTTTAAAAGATAAAAACTTCACTTTGTAAAATAATTATTACAAATGATGTAGTAGCTTCCTAAATCAATTTGTAATCTCTTTGTTCATCTCTAGAATATTATGATCTTATATATTTTTATGTCAGACTGTCTGGATAACCCCCTTCCCGTCACCCACTAGGTTACATCCCTCTGTAATATATTCTCAAAGCCTCTTCACTCCTCCTTTACATTGGCAACCACTGTAATGACAAAATAATTTTTATAAGTATTTGTTAAGTGTTTTTCTCTCCTTCTCTAATGGGTCCTAAATGGGGCCAGAGACTGACTGTTTTGATCCCTATTATAGAATGCCTGGGGCATGAATGGCACTCAGTAAATATTTACTTAAAAAGCACATCAATAAATGAAAGAACATGGGATATGAAAACCTATTATATCTTTCACTAAATTTAGATCTTAGATAATTTATTTGTATTTTCAATATTCTCAAATTTGTCATATGCAAATTGGATATAGCAAGGATTGGAGAAATAGATGTAAACACATCACATAAATGGTAGTTCTCATTATTTCTATTTAAAATGCTTTATAGTACATGTAGGAGTTTAGGGAAGAGATGTTCATATACAGTTTTTTCCCCAATTCAATTCAAGAAGCTCACAGGAAAAAATTTTTTATGCAGGAATAAGGACATTTGAAGGAACATTATGTCTTTCCTGGGTTTTGTGCTGCATAAATAATTGGTTTCTGCATTGCAAATGTAGATCTAGCAGCAGATTTCTATAATTGACCTACATATTCATGGTCTATATTACCTAAACATCACCTTTCTGGGGTTATTTTGCTTACTTGAAGCATTAATAAAGAACACAAATGGAAGCAAAGGAATTCAGAAAGGTTTCCTTTCAAATGATTAAATTCATCTTCAGAAATATGATTTTGTATTTCATTCCATAATTACAGCATGTAAAGTTTGTCCTGAGAATTAAACATTTGGCTGTACCTTCCCATCCATTTTCTGGAAAGTGAATTTTCCTAGACTTTCACCTCTGCCCTCTCATGATCACCCTTCATTATAAAATAGCTTTTTCATTGTCTTCAAGCTGCCTGGCAATTTAAGAATCAGTAATGAGAAGGCTGGAGTTTATTTGTTAAAGTGTTTGCTTGAATTATGCAGAAGTGCCTTGCTGTGCTTTAATTTAAACTAATAGCATTTCTTCTAATGCTATTACACAAATAAAGTGTTGATAATTCAGCCCTTGTCTGCCCCCAACTTGTTTTCCAAATATGAGATTATATATTTGAGGTAAAAAAAGGAATTTACATGTTTTCTTTAGATAAGTAATATTACACATATTGGAAATAATTGCTATTCTTCCTCAATACCTTCAGGCTACTTCATAAGCAAGAAATCTCTAAACAGTGTTTTTTTCTGTTCATGGAGAATACATGTAGGGGGTTATGCTAGTATGATGTTAAAATAGCTATGCTTTGACTCCTACAAGTGAATGTAATTCTGACAGTTTTATCACCCAAAACAAAATTATGTTCATTTATATACTTATTTATTTGTGTAATTTATAAACTGTACTCCTGTTAATTTACAGTTCTGCAACTTCTGACAAATACATATAGAGGTATGTTACCACCACTACAAATGAGATATAGAATTATTCTACTGACCAAATAATTCCCTCATGCTGTCTTTTCTATTCACCTCTTTATTGTACAACTTTTGAAAAACACTGGATGTTCTCCTTAATTCAAAGAAGAAACATTTTTAAAAAAATTATAAATACTTGTAAGACATTTTCATTCATAGCCTATTTAAATTTTATAGATTTTCACTCCTTTTATATCTAATCTAAACTTAGTATATTTTATGGGATTTTTATTTAATCAGCAATCCCAGACTCATACTCTGTAGAACATGTTTCTGCAGGATATGACTAAGTGTGCTATGAACAAATTGTTTTATGCCTTAGTAAGTTTAGAAATCTTTGACTTAAGTAATTTGTCTTTTAGGGTCTCTTCCCCTGATATTCATAATGAAATGCTTGTAGCATGGTTTACATTGATCATTTGGATACATGGAAAGACATAGGAAACAATAGAAAAGTATGAGAAACAGCTTTATTCCATGTAGAAATACAGTAGATAAAAAAGCAAAGTGGCTGAAACACAGTAATTGAATTTTTGATTTGTGATAAAAAAAATTCCCGAGGATCTATATAAATTTAACCAGAATTTCATGCAATTGTATATAACATAAACAGATATAAAGCAGTCTGTACTAAGGTGTGTGGATAGGAAGAACTTCCTCTAAGTCCTTATGACTATGGAGAGTCAAAACAAAAGTATGAACACAGTATCTGAAATTGAGACTCAAAATTAGAAATTGGGAATGTACTTGAAAACTTGTGGAACATCAGCACAATACAAGCAATAGAAAGTGTTGTTGGTGTGGACTGAATTGAATGGAGACTTACATTCATGATGAAATGCTGCAATTGATTGCTTACTTTTAACTTGCATTCATGAATATGTGTTTCTTTGCTATAAATTAGGAAACTTACATTTACATGATGTCAGTGAGTAAGGTTCCTTGAAGAGCATTTTATCAGAGTAGTCATGAGATTTTATCTAGAAAGTCAACAGCTTCAAACTACTGATACTACCCTTCCCAGTCTGAGGTGGAGAGGATGAAGGAGAGACTGGCAGTATACTTTGATGCTGTACTTTTGATAAATAGAAATTACTTATCTAGTGGCGCCTGGGTGGCTCAGTGGGTTAAGGCTCTGCCTTCGGCTAGGGGGGTGATCTCAGGGTCCTGGGGTCGAGCCCCACATCGGGCTCTCTGCTCAGCTGAGCCTGCTTCCCCCTCTCTCTGCCTGCCTCTCTGCCTACTTGTGATCTCTCTCTCTGTGTCAAATAAATAAATAAAATCTTTTTTTAAAAGAGAAATTACTTATCTAGCATATTATTATCTTTGGGGAAAAAAAAAGGGAAACATTTAAGGGCACCTCAGTGGCATAGTTGGTTGAGAATCTGACTCTTGGTTTCAGCTCAGTTTATGGTCTTGGGCTTCTGAGCTTGAGCCCCGCATCAGGCTTTAGCTCAGTGTGCAGTCTGCTTTAGAGTCTCTCCCTCTGCCCCTCCTCCTGCTTGGATTCTCTCCCTACCTCCCTCTCTCTCTCTAAAATAAATAATAAGTAAAATCTTTTTAAAAAGGTAAACATTGGGGCGCCTGGGTGGCTCAGTGGGTTAAAGCCTCTGCCTTCGGCTCCGGTCATGATCCCAGGGTCCAGGGATCGAGCCCCACATCAGGCTCTCTGCTCAGCAGGGAGCCTGCTTCCTCCTCTCTCTCTGCCTGCCTCTCTGCCTACTTGTGATCTCTGTCTGCCAAATAAATAAATAAATAAATCTTTACCAAAAAAAAAGGTAAACATTTATATCAGCTTTAATATTATAGCAACCCATAGCTACTTTTAAAATTAAGCATAATGGGTCAATTACAATTCTACTCGATTTTATGATTTGTAATTCCTTCAATAAAGGAGTAATGGCTATAAGAATTGCTCTCTTGTTCTGCACAATAAGAACCAGGATGTATATGAAACAACAGTTTCAAACAATGAACTATAAGCATCAGAGGACTTTCTGACTGATTAAAAGGATTTGAAAAATGAGGTAAATCCTAGAATTGCAGCTGCTTAATCCCTGGAGTCAGTTTTCAGGTTACAGAGCATAGGACTGAGGAAATAAAGATTAGATCTTGGGAAGGCCAAGGAAGATAAGAATTTATAGTTCATAATACTAGATAAGAGGAGTTGCAAAAGGAGGGTAAGAAAAGAGAGGAAGGAAAGAAGGGTTGAGAGAGAGAAGAGGAGAAGAAGGGGGTGGAGGAAAAGGAGGAAGGTGAGAGTGAGGAGGAGGAGGAGACAAAAGGGGGGAGAAGGAGAAGAAAGAGGAAGAGGAGCAGAAGGAGGAGGAAGGGTATGAAGGAAGGAGGAGAAGAAAGGTAGGGGGGAGGAAGAGGGGGGAGAAGGAAAAAATTAAGAATAAGGGGAAGAGGAGGAGAGGGAGGAAAAAAGAAGAGAAGGAAAAGGAAGGGAAGAGGAGAACATGTTTGACTGCATTGATCTGTGCATGGATGAGAGGAAACACCCTGAAGATGGTGAGAATAGGATTGGGATTCCAAAATCTCACAAACGGTGGGGAATGTTTCATGATCACTCCACCTTTGGTGGAGAGATAGCATAATGTATGAGTCTTTGGAGAGAGTCAAAACAGTACTTAAACAAGTCTTAAAATATCAAACTGATCTGTAAATAATTGCATTCTGGAACAAACTTCAACACACTTAAAAAAAAGTAAAAGAAAAAACTATGTAGCACCCAAGAATATCAAATCAACAATATTTGCAATGAAATCAACAAAATTAGCATGCATGCAAAGAGATAGAAAAATATAATCCATGAGGATTTAAATCAATGAAGAGAAACTGAATCAAAAGGATAGAAATTATGGAAACTGTAATTAGTAATTTAAGATCTTAAAGCAGCATTGAACTTACATATACTCAGTGAGATAAAGAAAAAAAGAACCAGTGAAAAAATGGAAAATTTTTTAGATGTATATGTTTGGGAAATAAAAATACAAATAACTGAATTTTTTTTTTTAACGTAGAAAAGCAATTTATTCCATTATAAGCACTTACACAGTTAGTCATGGAGAGTAACAGGCCTGCTGGTGAAACAGGTCACCCAAAATAGAGATGGTACCAAACTAGTGGTCAAGGACTAACTCCTAAAAAAAAAAAAAAAAAAAAAAAAGCAACTCTTATCCAGGATTAATTTAATTTTAAAAACAAATACAAGCTATCAATGCACTCTTCTCAACTCAACTGGACAGTCTACCTGTGGTATGACTGTCAGGTAAAAACATACATCTTTACAACTTGGTGGTCCCAAGTTTTTTAAAAAAAACCATTTCACAGAAAGGAAAGAAATATGAAAACAGCTCAAGAAATACACTAACAAGCAAAAATATATGGGGAAAGAGGAACACATAGTTTTGACTTAACTGAAGAAACTGAGAGGAGACTGGTCTACATAGGGAAATGTGCATCCTGGAAAGTCAGGTGTGAAAACTTTAGAATAGGAATTTATATGACTTGAATCTCCCCCATTTCCTGAATAAAAACGACATCTTGTGGTATTTATACTTCATGGCTCAGACACCTACCTCAGTTGGCTCTATCCTTCCTCACTTTAGCCTTTACTTAAAAGGAGTCTGTAAAACTTGGGGATATAGCCTAAGAAGAAAAATAACCACACCCAATATTCCCCTTTCTGTGGCTACTTTAGACCTTTGTTACTAGAAAATTCCTAAAGAAAATTTGTCTGTGGCTTTACTGAATCAAGTCCCCTAGTTAATATTTAGAAAACACCCTCTGTTTGGGCTAGTAACATCGTTGATGGTACCTATCATAGAGGGATAGCCAAACAAAGTCTGTGTCTCAAAACCAGTGTTAAATCAATCTCAGGGTTGAGAGGGAAAAAAAGGGGAGTCTAAAATCACAAGAAGTGCAGACATATCTAGGACCCTTGTCCTTCTGGATCCACGCTTCCTTCAGGATCTTCATCATTGTAAATGTTCTCTGCCATTTGCCACACTTGCATGATATTGTCTTCTGATACAGAACAAATCACCCAAGGTTCATTGGGATTCCAGGAGAAATCAGATATCTTGGCAGTGTGACCACCATGAATAAACAACAATTCTGGTGGCCCATCTTCTGCATCTTCCGGGGATTGTTCCTCTCCAATTTTACTTAAATCCCAAACATTCAGTCTGCGATCAGTACCACTGGAAGCCAAAATGGTCTCATTGTGAGGCGACCACTGAACCTGGAATATTTCATCCTTATGTGATTCAAAGGAATGCAACTTAAGTTTCAGATTTCTCAGATCCCACAAGGCAACAGTCTTGTCGGCTGATCCTGTGGCCAGAATGAACTCACTGTAAGGATTGAAAGATAGGCAGTTCACTTCAGCAGTGTAAGCATCAACTGAGTGGCTTGGTTTGGAAGTACTGTTTGAATGAGTATCCCAGATCATAAGTTTTTGATCATCAGTAACTGACCCAAACAGAGACTCATGGAGCAGATGCCAGGAAACATCTACTACTGCTGTATGCCCTGTAAAGATGGTCTTCACATCCACAACTTTTCCTTCCTTTGGAACAGCACTGATGTCCCAGAGGCAGATGGTGTGGTCGTCTGAAGCACTAAGTAAGTGCCCACTGAGATTTGGGTTCCAAGAAAGTCCATAGCCTTCCTTCTGATGTCCACGGAGACGCAAGTCTGGGTTGCACTCTCCAGAAGGGTCTGGTTTGGAAGGATGTTTTGTATAGTCAAAAACAAGAACATCACTGGATGGAGTCTTTGTTGCAATGATGCAAGGGTTCTGGGGCACATAACGTGCCCGGTTTACTTCTACTTCATGGTTGATCTTGATTTCTATTTCAATTTTTCCACTAACTGAGCCAAAACCTCCAAATTCTCCTTTCTCACTGTCGTAGTGTGAAGCATCAAACTGAGCATCATCGTTAGGGAGCTGCACACTGGCTAGGTTCTGTTCATCGGACGTGTGTGTTCCCAGAACAAGTCGATGAATGCTGAAGTCTTTCCCTTCTGGTCTGGTTACATCTGGAAGCCACTGCGCAGTTAGGCTAGGCCACTCCAGGGCATGGGTCATCACCAAATCGTAAAGAAAAGGGGTGTTCTTCTTCCATATTTTGTACTCTTCGTTGATCACACGTTCTTCTACTGCGTCATCAAAGGCTGCTTCCTTGTCGGCCATGGCGGGCAGGCAAGCCGGGGGGATCCCGGGGTCGAGCGTTGCGGGAGGGGCGGGGGCCAAATAACTGAAATTTTTTAAAAATTTCACTAGTTATAATGAAAAACGGATTAAACACTGCAGAAGAAATCAATGAACTTGAAGACACAGGGATAGAAAATGCAAGAACTCTCTTCTCAGTTCAATCCTACTTTATACTGAGGGTTCTAACCATTGCTATAATAGCAGGGAAAAAAGTAGATATACACATTATAAAAGAAGTAAAATGGTCTTTATTCAAAGATGACATGATTGTTTATGCAGGAAACTGTTTAATCATCTACCATAAAAGTGACTACAACTAAAAAGGGAGTTTAGGAAGACCATAAAATGTCTATTTTAATATGTTAGTAATAAACAAATAGAAATTGAATTTAATTTAACACTAATAATAATTTTAATAGCACATATTTTATCTATTATTTTCCTTTTTCAAGTTTTTATTTAAATTACAGTCAATTAACATACAGTGTAATATTATTTAATATAACTTCTTTATCCAATCAGTAGTTGATGGACTTTTGGGCTCTTTCTGTAATTTGGCTATTGTTTATAACACTGCTAAAACCATCAGAGTGCATGCATCCCTTTGAATCACTATTTTTGTATCCTTTGGGTAAATATCTAGTAGTATAATTGCTGCATCATTGGGTAGTTCTATTTTTAACTCTGAGGAACCTCAATACTGTGTTCCCTTTCTCCACATCCTTGCCAACATCCATTTTTCCTGTGTCGGTAATTTTAGTCATTCTGATAGGTGGGAGGTGATATCTGATTGTTTTGTATTTCCCTGATGATGAGTTATGTTGAGAATTTTTTCATGTGTCTCTTGGCCATCTCTATGTCTTCTTTGTAAAAATTTCTATTCATATCTTCTGCCCATTTTTAATTAGATTATTTATTTTTGGGGTGTTGAGTATCATAAGTTCTTTATATATATTTGGATACTAACCCATTATCAGGTATGACATTTGCAAATATCTTCTCCCATTCTGAAGTTTGTCTTTTAATTTTGTTGATTGTTTCCTTCATTGTGCAGAAGATTTTTATCTTGATGAAGTCCCAATGGTTCATTTTTTATTTTGTTTCCCTTACCCCCAGGAGACATATCTAGTAAGAAGTTGCTATGGCCAATGTCAAAGAGGTTGCTGCCTGTGTTCTCCTCAGGATTTTGAGGGTTTTCTACCTCACATTTAGGTCTTTCATCAATTTTGAATTTATTTTTTGTGTATGGTGTAAGAAAGTGGTCCAGTTTCATTCTTCTGCATGTTGCTGTCCAGTTTTCCCAACACCATTTGCTGAAGGGATTGTCTTTTTTCTATTGGATATTCTTTCCTGCTTTGTTGAAGATTAGTTGACCATATAGTTGTGGGCCCATCTTTGGGTTCTCTATTCTGTTCCATTGATCTATGTGTCTGTTTTTGTGTCAGTAACATACTGTCTCACTGATTACAGCTTTGTGATACAACTTAAAATTTGGAATTGTGATGCCTCTTGCTTTGCTTTTTCTTCTCAACATTACTTTGGCTATGTTGGGTCTTTTTTGGTTCTATACAAATTTTAGGATTGCTCTAGCTCTTTGAGAAATGCTAGTGGTTATTTTGATAGGGATTGCATTGAATCTGTAGATCACTTTGTGTAGTAGAGACATTTAAACAATATTTGTTCTTCCAGTCCATGAGAATTGAATGTCGTTCCATCTTTGTGTCTTCTTCACTTTCTTTCATAAATACTCTGTAATTTTCAGAGTAGAGATATTTCACTCCTTTGTTTAGGTTTATTCTTAGGTATCTTGTTTTTTAATGCCATTGTCAATGGGATTGATTCCTTGATTTCTTTTTCTCCTGTTTCATTATTAATGTACAGAAATGCAACATATTTCTGCACATTGATTTTGTATGCTGTGACTTTATTGAATTTGTGTATCAGTTCTAGCAATTTTTTGGTGGAGTCCTTCAGTTTTCAACATAGAGTATCATGTCATCTCCAAAGAGTGAATGTTTGACTTCTTCCTTGCTGATTTCTATGCCTATTTTTTCTTTTTGTTGTCTGATTGCTGAGGCTAGGACTTCCAGTACTATGTTAAATTATAATGATGAGAAAGAACACCCTTGTCTTGTTCCCTATTGCAGAGGAAAAACTCTCAGTTTTTCCCCATTGAGGAAGATATTACCTGTAGGTCTTTTGTATACAGCCCTTATGATGTTAAGGTATGAGGCATCTGAGTGGCTCAGCTGGTTAAGCATCTATCTTTGGCTCAGGTCATGATCCCAGGGTTCTGGGATCAAGCCCCACATCAGGCTACCCACTGAGTGGGGTGTCTGGTTCTCCCACTCCCACTGCCCCTCCTCACCTCATGCTCTCTCTCTCTCTCTCATAAGTAAACAAATAAATAAAATAAATTATCCTATGATAAGAATATTATTAAATTTGATGGCATCAGTGAGTTCCTTAAGTCTACTTTCACGATCCAAGATTTTTCTTGTCTTTTTTTTTTTTTTTTGCAGCTTCATTATTTTTCATGATTCTATCTTCTGCATCACTTATTTGTTCCTCTACTTCTTCCATCCTTGTGGTCATTACATTCAGTTGGTTTTGAATCTGGGCTATTGCATTTTTCATTCTAACCTGATTGGTTTTAAGCTCTTTTATCTCTGCTGTAAGGATATCCCTCATGTCTTCTATGCTTTTCTCAAGCTCAGCTGGAATCCTTACGATTATTGCTTTAAATTCTTGCTCAGGTATATTACATATATCTGATTTGATTATATCCCTGGCTGTGAAGTTTTCTTATTTTTTTCTTTCCAGATGAATTCCTTCATTTTCACATTTTGTCTAGGTCTCTACCTTCCTCTCTGTGTTAGGAAAGCCTATTATGTTTCCTGCTTCTGAAAGTATGGTTTTATGAAGCAGAGATCTTATAATGTCCAGGGCCTGGCACTTGGAGAAATGTCTTTTTTGTCTGCTGTGTGCACTCTGGTATTTTATAGTTGCTTTATCCCTCAGGTCAGTCCTCTGCAGCATTACTCCTTGCTTGCAGTGGGGGGTTTTTGGAATGTTAGTCAGAATGTGGTGAGTTTTAACTAGGTGTGTTCTGGTCTGCTTATTAAAAGAGACCTGATGTTATTTCCACTAGAGCAGAAGATTTTGAGACTCTATGGTCAGTAAATGTAATATGTATGGGGGTTTGTCCTGGTCTTCTCAGGGAGGGGCCTGCTGCACTGGTCCTCAAGCATGCTTGCCTGAGAAAAGCAGTACCAATCTAGAGCAGGGATGACACTTGGTGTAAGTAGGTTAGACAGCCAACGTTGGTGCTGTACTGTGCTCTATTATGATGAGGGATGAGGCATGGAAATGGCGTCAGCCAGCTCCTTTGTCCCTGGAGAGGGAAGCTTGCACTTGATGGTGTCAAGGAAGCTTTCTTAGAAGCGTGAATAATTTTCCCTTGGGCATCCTAGACATTTTTTAAGATTGCTTCTTTCACACTGTGTCCAGATTGCTTGTCTCCTGGACCAGTGCCATGCACTTTGGGCTCTATCCTAGCCAGGCTGGCTGAGTTTTAGAACTCCTAACTTTAGGGATGTAGTTGGCAGGGACCTGCACTGGTCTTCTGGGAAGGGTTTCATTGCACTGGGATTGTTGCAGAAGGGCTGTGTCACCTGAGAACAATAGTGTGGAATTTAGAACAAACACACTAAGCAGCCAGTGTCTGGACTAGCCACCCTCAGCAGGTGTCTCTGTGTCTGTACTGAGGAGTGGGGGGAAATGGCACACACTGGCTCTTTGGTCCCCAGAGAGGCAATTCCACCTCTCTCAGATGTGCTCCAAGAAGAGGGAAGAGTCTCTCCCAGTGTATCTTAGGCAATCTTCAGATCATGTCATCTATTCTCCCAGGTTGGTTGCCTTCCTTCTTCACAAAAGTAGTGCAGTGCCCTTAGGACTCTATACCATTCATGCCATAGACCTCTAAAACTCCAGTCTTTGAGCCTCACTTGTAAAAACAAAAAATCAGCCCCTCTTGCTTTCTGAGGCAATAGCTTTGAGGAAGTGTTCGCTTGCAGGATCACCTGCGTATTCCTCTCTCTCTCAACCTCTCTCTCTCTCTTCCCTTTCTATGTGACCAGGGATCCCTCCCCTCTGCAGCATCCATGATCTGTTTCTCCCCCAAACCACACCTCTGTACCTCCTACCTTCCATGATGTGTCCCCTTCTCTCCCTCTGGTTGTGCAGTTTGATCTGTCAGTCTTCAGATCAATTTCTTGGATATTCGTAATAAGTTGATATTTCTCTAGCTATGTTGGTGGGACAAGGCAAGCCTAGGGTTCTCCAACTTCTCTGCCATCTTAGCTCCTCCCACAGTTCTAAGATCACATATATTAGCATCTAAATGCATAAAATACTTGGGAGTCTAGTAAGAAATATCCAAAGTCTATAAATTTAAAACTAAAATAGCAGTCGAGAGAAATTAATAATGATCTAAATGGAGAGACACACCAGTAAACACTACTAAAAACTCGATGATTAAAAATCTTGAAAATGCGAATTATGTGAAGAGATTTGGAGAACTGAATCTCTCATACTTTGCTTGTAAGAATATAAAATAGTTCATTCACTTTGGAAAATAATTCAGCGGTTTCTCATAAGGCTAACCATAAATTCACTGTAAGATCCACCAATATTATATCTAGGTATTTAGCCCATAAAAATAAAACATATATCCACACAAAATATGATATGTTCAAAACATTTAAAACAGCTTTATTCCAAACAGCCCCAAACTGGAAGCATCCCAAAATGTCCATCAACTTCTGAATAAAAGGATTATGCCAAAAATGTGGTTAATATAAAAATGGACTAATTCTTAGCAATAAAATAAACTATAGATTCAAAAACACTATAATGAAAAAAAAAACCCCAAACACTATAGTGAATTTCTAAAAGATATGCTAAGTGAACTAAGTCAGACTCACGTTATGTATAGTATGATTTCATTTACATGAAATTCCAAAAAAAAAAGAAAAAAGAAAAACAAAACTATAAAGACGGAAAGTGGATTAGTGGTATCCAGGGTCCAGAACTTGGGGGATGAAGATTTAATGCAAAGCAGCTCAGAGGAAAATTTGTTATGATAGAAATATTATATATCATGGCTATGCAATTGTTATGTGACTATATAGGTTTATAAGACTTATTAAACTATAGACTTAAAATGAGTGATTTTTGTGTAACTAATTTTTTAAAAATAATTATTTATTTATTTATTAGAGAGAAAGGGGAGGGGGAGGGACAGAAAGTCTCAAGCAGACTCTGTGCTGCGTGCAGAGCCTGACACAAGGCTGGGTCTCACATCTCTGAGATCAGGACCTGAGCCTAAATCAAGAGTCAGACACTTCAACTGCATCACCCACATACTCTTTCATGTAGCTAATTTTTTAAAGATTTTATTTTTTAGAAGAATTTTGAGATTCACAGAAAAATTGAGATAAAGATATAAGGATTTCTCATAAAGTCCCTGCATAGCTTCCCACATTACTAAAATTCCCTTGTGAGGATGATAAATTTGTGACAGTTGATGATCCCCCACATTGACACATCATAATCACACAAAGTTCATAGTTTACATTACTGTTCAAGCTAGGTGTTATATATTCTATAATATGTTCTATATTTACTGGCTCTGACACAGGAGACCAAAGAGTATAGAGAAATCAGTTCTTACTGTGGACGTTTAAGATGTTGAATTTAAGACATTATGTCTTAAAGAAGAGAAGAAGCAAGATCAGTTCATGCTCAGACAGGTGAACATTTTTAAAAATCAGGGGAAGGAGATGAAATATATAAATAAAGCAAGAAATTATATTCTTAGGATTCTCCCTGTCACCAACCATCCAATGATGATTGGGCCAAATTCCAGAAGATAGAACAAAAATCTAGACCAGTTTGGTGTAGTAGACTAATTAACTCCCTTCCCAAAGACACCCACATTATAATACCTGGACTCTGTGAAGATATTATTTTACATTGTAGAAGAGGCTCTTTGGTGTGATTAAGAATCTTAAAATGGGGATATTATCTTGGATTACTTGAATGTGACAAATGTAATTTGCAGACTCCAGTATCCTCATAACGGGGAGGCAGAAGGATCAGTCAGAAGAAGGTGTGATAAAAGAAATAAGGGTTTTGGCGAGGATGCGGAGAAAGGGGAACCCTCCTACACTGTTGGTGGGAATGCAAGCTGGTGCAACCACTCTGGAAAACAGCATGGAGGTTCCTCAAAATGTTGAAAATAGAACTACCCTATGACCCTGCAATTGCACTGCTGGGTATTTACCCTAAAGATACAAACATAGTGATCCGAAGGGGCACGTGCACCCGAATGTTTATAGCAGCAATGTCTACAATAGCCAAACTATGGAAAGAACCTAGATGTCCATCTACAGACGAATGGATAAAGAAGATGTGGTATATATACACAATGGAATACTATGCAGCCATCAAAAGAAATGAAATCTTGCCATCTGCGACGACGTGGATGGAACTAGAGGGTATCATGCTTAGCGAAATAAGTCAATCGGAGAAAGACAACTATCATATGATCTCCCTGATATGAGGGAGAGGAGATGCAACATGGGGGGTTGAGGGGGTAGGAGAAGAGTAAATGAAACAAGATGGGATTGGGAGGGAGACAAACCATAAGTGACTCTTAATCTCACAAAACAAACTGAGGGTTGATGGGGGGAGGGGGTTGGGAGAGGGGGGTGGGTTTATGGATATTGGGGAGGGTATGTGCTATGGTGAGTGCTGTGAAGTGTGTAAATGTGGCGATTCGCAGACCTGTACCCCTGGGGATAAAAATATATGTTTATAAAGCTGTAAAAAAAAAAAGAAAAAAGAAAGGATGAATCCCCAAGTTTTGTAGCAACATGGACGGGACTGGAAGAGATTATGCTGAGTGAAATAAGTCAAGCAGAGAGAGTCAATTATCATATGGTTTCACTTATTTGTGGAGCATAACAAATAGCATGGAGGACAAGGGGAGATGGAGAGGAGAAGGGAGTTGAGGGAAATTGGAAGGGGAGGTGAACCATGAGAGACTATGGACTCTGAAAAACGATCTGGGAGTTTTGAAGGGGTGGGGGGTGGGAGGTTGGGGGCACCAGGTGGTGGGTATTGTAGAGGGCACGGATTGCATGGAGCACTGGGTGTGGTGCAAAAATAATGAATACTGTTATGCTGAAAAAAATAAAAAAATTAAAAACAAACAAACAAAAAGGGTTGAAGTGATTTGAGAAATAGCCATGAGCCAAGGATTTCAGGTGATCTCTTGAAGCTGAAAAGGGCAACATAATGGATTCTTCTCTGAGCCTCCAGAAAGAACTCAGCCCTGCTAACATTTTGGTTTTAGTTTTTTGACCTCCAAAATGGTATGAGAATAAATTTGTGTTGTTTTAAGCCACCAAATCACCATATGTTGTTACCTCAGCAATAGGAGATAATTCATTTGGCAAAGACAAGCTGTACCTTGATTCTAAGTAGAACCAGTTGATGAGACAATAGCTTAGAGATTCTCCATAAACTGACATGGGTGGGAAAAGTACAGTAAAAAACTGTGATTACAGAAAAAACAGTGTTCTGAGATTGCTTTAGTCACCTGGCTGAATGGATGCTAATAAGAGAAAAGAAGTTTAATTATAGACAAAGAAATGATACATTATTTAAACAGCATTTCCATTACTATAAGAAGACTTATTCTTTGGATTAATTTAAATTTGAATTTGGAGAAAACAGATTCTTTAACTCATTCTCAGCTTTCTTTCAGACATTAAAAATAAAAATGTTGAAATACTTAAACTGAAAGGCTTTTCTAATGTGAAACTTTCATCTCTCATCAGTAGGCTAGGGTAACTTAGTGCGTTTTGGTAAATAAGACACTTAGAGTTTGTCATTCAATTTCCAATTAAGAGAAAAATCCCCATGAGTTCCCTGAATGTCTTGTTAAGATTAAATCTTCAGTGGCTGTATTTGCTCATTACTGTGTTATAGAAATCATAAGATTTCTGTTGTTCTATTGTTTGCCATAGCAAAGTGGTGATTTCTAAACCAATATAAAGAAAACAGTTATAAATAACAATCCCTCCTGATTCAGGACTAGAAACCAATCAATAACTATAAACATTATTAAGTAATTAATAGCCATTTAATCTATATTAATTTTTATGTTGTTCTTTTTTTTTTTGTTAAACAGTGAGAGTGAAATAACTTACTGGAATATAAAGATAAGAGCTGACTGAGCATGCCAGTAATGGAGAGAGGGGGTATTTTCACAGAAGCAGTATTTTCCCCCATCCCATCTCCATTTGATGTCGATCAAAACATACCATTGGCCATTTAGTTAAAAAAAATGCAATATGCTTGTGCACATACACAGTTACTTTATGTACAATAAAGGAATGGGGAAGGGGAAAATGAAAGAATATATAAGGTAATATATGAAACATTCATTTGTAAATGTCTCAATGCCATTTTTATTCTCATCACTGAAAATATGATATCCAAATCACCCAAAACTTATACTTACCAGAATTATTTATATTTTAAACTTTAATTTCAATTCTCTGTATAAATCACTTTAGTACTTATCAAATAAATGTGAGCCAAATATATAAGTGTAGATCATCTAGAAAAGCAGAAATGGGTTGGGGAGGTTTTTATCACCTCCAAAACAATAATGCTCTATAATTTTTTAATGATCCTAATATTTGTTAATCTCCCTCCCAGAAAACCTATACTGTTTTTGGCCCCAAAAAGGTAATATTTTAAAACCAAAATCATAAATCCTCCAATCATCCTCCAATTAATAAGATTCTAAATTACTTGCCCCTTGCCTGAAAACTACCTCATCTTGTAGTACTTAACTAGTTTTCTAAATTTTAACCACACTGAACTTCTAATTTTTAACTCAGGATTACATTTGTCAACTTGCCAGTGTTGAGAGTGTTAAACTCTTGTAATACACTAACTTTTTTCATATGTTATTTAAAATATTAATTGCTTAATTTTGGATAACATGTTTAGCAATAAATAAACTGTATAATGGGATAAGAGTTTTGAAGTATTTCAAATTTGCAGTCTCAATTATGTGTTTCATTTTGCTTAAAACATTATAAAGTAACATTCCACCTATATCTTAGAGTTTGGTAGCATTCTTTCTCTGATGATAGTATTATCTTAACATAATCAGATTCTTATGGAATTGAAATCTTGAAATTTTCTAAACTTCATGTTCAATAGCCAAATATTTTTAAAATGTAATAAATAAATTAAATTTTTAAGAAGTTTAAAAGTTTTAAAAATCACAAAGATAAATGTTGGAGACCATTATGACAAGTATCAGTAGAAATATAAGAAGTAATAATCCTTCAAAAATATGCATTTTAACACCCTTCTATTTATGTATCACAATCCATATCAAGTTAGATTCACAATTAACAAACTTGTTTCACTGTTCATTTGGATTATATTTTTATAGTCAACATGACTGATACATAGTTAGCATTTATACTATCTAAATATTACCAACACATCTTTTTGAAAGTACTGTTCATTTTAAGCATTACCATGTGAAATAAAAGGAAAATGTAAGTGGTTTATCTAATTTTAAATATTCTCCTCTGTTGCTCCTTTGTCATTTTCTTTTTGGTCTTCATATAAATTAAAACATTATTTGTATGAATTTTTATTTGAGCATAATACTTTGAACACGATATATAATAAATTTGGAAACAATTTCCATTTGGGTGAATTGCATTTGTTCTTTGCCTTATATTTAAAGTCTGTAATAACAAACACCTTTAATCACAGAATATTGGACATTATAAATAAAGGAGAGAATAAACAAAATATAAAGTATGTAAACTAGTGAAAATACACTGAAGTACCCAGAAGTAGTCATCACTTTCAAATACAAAAATCAGCACCAATGACTGATATGATATTTATCAGAAACCTCCCCAAAAATCAAAAGTACAAATAACCACAATCTTTATGCTTAGTGTAATCACTTGTAAATCATATATAGTTTAGTAAAAGTAATTTAAAACCATATAATTTAATTGTAAAGCATCCCTAGATAGATAGAAATGAAGACAAAATCTATGTTTGAGGTCACAATAGATTCCAGATGGTCTTATTAAGTGACAAAAATGTTAACTGAATGAAGGAAAATAACTATAATAAGAAGCTGGATTCTAACTTCAGATTTAAATTTCTCTTGGATGTGCTATCTTCCCTGTGGTTTTCTACTTGGAAGTCACAATTAGTTTATTATTGCTTAACAGCAGGAAACCTTCTGTAGTTCAATTTTGTGAAGGTCTGAAATTCTCTTTGATTATCCTCCAGGACCCTAGGACTATTAAAAAAAAAAAAAACTTTGAGTTTTAATATTTTCGTCCTAATCCAATTTTACAAATTAAAATACATATTAAGCACACCAAGACAGTTCACTCTTCAAGCAACTCTTTACAAGACCCTTTTGAAAGACATGTATTTTTCCATAGTAATTTACATGACCCCAAGCCAAATTGCAGATGGTGAATGTGTATTACTTATGTTTGCATGTTTGCCTTTTAAAATTTCTACATCAGATAGTCTTTAAAATGGTATACAATCCATAATCAGAGTTTGAGTTGCAAATACTAACTGAGCTGGTTGCTACTACCCCTAACATAAAATGTAAAATAATTGGTTTAACAGGAGTCAAAATAATGCTGTGGAAATGAAATCATAGCAGACTATTTTCTGTTTGAACTTATGCAGTATACTGTTGTGTGATGGTCAGTATTATGTGTCAACTTGTGTAGTTTATACTACTGTAATATAAGGTATTTTGTAGATGTGGTTAACATCTATGATCAGGTACTATCAGTAAAGATTATCCTTAATGATGTGAGCAGTTTCATCAAAGTTGAAAACCTTAAGAACAAAACCTGAGTTTTCCCAGAGAACAAATCCTGCCTAGGCATCCAGCCTATCTGCAGAGCCTACCATTTTAAGGTCAAGACTGGAATGTCAACCCTCTCTGAATTTTCAGCTCAGCCTGCTTACAGATTTTGGACTTGCCATGCCTTAGAATTGCCTGAGCCAATTCCTTAATAAATCTCTCTTCTAGTTCTCTCAGACACTCTCTCTCAAGATAGATATCCTATTATATTATACATACCTATATCATACATTATAATTATTTAGGTATGTTTACACATTTACATATTTATAATATAATATGCACATATCTAATATACTTACCTGTTATATATATATATTCTATATTTAATTTCATAGCTACATATATATGTTTATCTGGAGACCCCTAACATAATCCAGCAAGCACAAATCTGTTCTCTATTTCCATTGTTTTATAATTTTATCATTTCTAGAATTTTATATGAATGGAATCATTTTATACTAACTTTTGAGTTTGGGGGGTGTTGTTTTTGTTGTTGTTTTTGTTTTGATTGTTTTTGTTTTCTTACTCATTACAATTATCTAGAATTTCATACAGTTTGTTATACCTATTTATACAGTTTGTTATGCCTATCAATACTTTGTTCCTTTTTGTTGCTGAGTAGTATTCTATGGTGTAGACATAGCACAGTTGATCATCTTACCCACTCAAGGACATCTGGGTTTTTTTCGGTTTGAGACTATCATGAATAAATTAGCTATGGATATTACTGTACACATAACTGTGTGAACATAAATTATTTCTCTGAGATAAATGTTAAAGACCCCAATTGTGGGCTCATATGGTAGCTACATGTTTAGTTGAGTAACAAACTGCCTACCTGTTTTCCAGAGTAGACTTCTCATGCTGCATTTGCATGGTCAATATAAAAGTGATCCCGTTTCTCAGTATCCTTGCCAGTGCTTGGTGTTGTCAGTATTTTCTTCAGTTTTATTGTAGTTGCTCTGATTGGTTTGTAGTACTGTCAGAATTTGGATATAATTTTCATTTTTCTCAATTGCTAATGATGACAAACATCTCTTTATGTTCTGATTTGTCATCTCTACGCCTTCTCAACTGAGGAAGGCTGATTCCACTCACTTGTACTTTGTCAAAATTATTTTAGCTATTCTAGTTCTTTCACTCTCCATATAAGTTCTAGAATGATTTTGTCTAATTTACAAAGTATCTGGCTGGGATTTTGATAGTAATTACAGGAAACTTACATGTGAATGTGGGAGAAATTGACATATTTATTCTGTTGAATCCTGCAATTCTTTTTTTTTTAAATTATTTATTTATCTATTTGACGGAGAGAGATCACAGGTAGGCAGAGAGGCAGGCAGAGAGAGAGAGAGAGGAGGAAGCAGGCTATCCGCTGAGCAGAGAGTCCAACATGGGACTCGATTCCAGGACCCCGAGATCCTGACCCGAGCTGAAGGCAGAGGCTTAACCCACCGAGCCACCTAGGGGCCTGAATCTTACAATTTTTTAACACAGTCCATATTTCCATTTATTTAGATTATCTTTGATTTCTTTCATCAGAATATTTTGGTTTCAGCAAGTGAGCTCTATATGTTTTATTAAATTTAAAACTGTTTTTCATGATAGTATATAGCATTCTAATTTCCCTTTTTGTGTCCATGTACTTATTGCTAGTATGTAGAAATATAATTGCTTTTGTATGTTCATCTTAAAATACACGGAAACCTTACTAAACACATTTATAAATATTAGGATTTTAAAATAGAAGCTTTGAGACTGTCTACATAGACAATCATTTCAATAACAAATGTACTTAGTTTTATTACCTCCTTTTCAATCTGTATACCTTTTGAATATTTTTGTCCCTTAACTTCATTCAACACTATGTGGAATAAAAGTTGAGTCAGTAGACATCACTGCCTTGTTTATGCTCTTAGGGGAAAAAACTTGAGTCTTTCACCAGAAGTGTGATGTTAATTGTAAGGTTTTTCTCCAGATATTCTTTATCAAGTAGAGAAAGTTCTCTCTATACTGATTTGTGATTTTATCATAAGTGGTTGTTAAATTTTTGTTGAATGCATTCTTTTCATATGTCTATGCATATGTCTACACATATGTCTATGCATATGTCAAATGCATATTGATTGATATGATTAGTGCTTTTTCTTTCTTTGACTATCAGTATAGATTATATTAATGTTTGAATACTGAACCAGCCTTGCATACCTGGAACAAACCCCATGTGTTATGCTGTATAATTCTTTTTATATATTACTGAGTTATATTTGCTAATATTTGTCAAGGATTTTTCTGTCTACATATGTAGGTTTTCTGTTTGTTTTTCATACTGCCTTTGTTAGGTTTGTATATCAGGGAAATATTAAGTTCATAAAAAGAATTTGTACAAATCCTCTCCTCTTCCATTTTCTGGAAAAGATTGTGTAGGACTGATATTCATTCTTCCTTAAGTATTTGGTAGAATTATTTAGTGAGAACCTCTGGGCCAGGATAGTTTTTGGAGATAAAGAAAGAAAGAACATCAGAAACCACAAGTAACTGGCAAATATAAATAGACTACTTTATCCTCTTAAGTTATTTGAAAATATTTTCCAGTTAATAGCAAAAAAATATAGCATTGTATGACACAGTTTTCAGTAGGTGAGGGTGCGATATATACAAAAACATCAAGAGTAAAGTAAAAGGACATTTTGTGGTAAAGTTTCTACATTCCATTTGAAGTGGTAAAATGTTGATTCTAAACAGACTGAAAGCTTCAGTTCCTATATATAGTCTCCCTATAACAACAAATGGAAACAATACTATACATAGATATAGATAAGAACACAATATATAAATTAAAATGGAATAGTAAATATGATAATCAAAATATAAAAGTAGAAATAAATGTAAAACAAAGGAAGTAAAACAAAATGGTACATTTTATTTATGATACAAATATCAAAAATTACATTTAAATCATCTAAACACACAACTAAAAGACAGTGTCAGTCTATAAAAAGCAAGGCCAAAGTTAGGTACTTTAATGACTACTTATAATCCCATTTTTCTTACTCTTTCTCGTAGATTTTCCATGTTGTTTAATCTATATAATTTTTAAGGATTTTATTTACTTGAGTGAGAGAGAAAAAGCAAGCCAGTAGAGGGAAGAGCAAAAGTGGAGAGAGAGGAATGAGACCTGGTTTTGGCTCAGGTCAGGATCTCAGTATTGTGAGATCAAGCCCTGCATAGGCTGTGCACTCAGCCAAGTCAGATGCTTAACGGACTGAGCCACCCAGGGGGCCCAAGCTACATTATTTTATACCTTTCCCTGAATGCATTGTTTTTTAAAACTATAAAGATCATTCTTAAGGAGATATCTGCATGCCAAAAAATTAAACACTTTCTAATTAAAAAATAACTTTGTAACATCGAAAGAGGAAAGGAAGGAAAGGAAGAAGGAAAGAGTGGAGGGAGGGAGGGAGAGAGGAAGGAAGAAAGGAAAGATGGAAATAAATATAGAAAGATGTAAAAAGAAAGAAGGTAGAAAAAAGGAGAGAAAAATGAGGGAAGTTTCACGTCACTTTGATAGTTTTTGGATTTCTTGCTGACATGTTTATTTATTTATTTTTTTAAAGATTTTATTTATTTATTTGTCAGAGAGAGAGAGAGAGCGAGCGAGCACAGGCAGACAGAGTGGCAGGCAGAGGCAGAGGGAGAAGCAGGCTCCCCGCCAAGCAAGGAGCCTGATGTGGGACTCGATCCCAGCATGCTGGGATCATGACCTGAGCCGAAGGCAGCGGCTTAACCAACTGAGCCACCCAGGCGTCCCTGACATGTTTATTTTTAGCTGATGAAAATATACAGAATATATTTTTTCATCAAATGTAAAACAAGTGTCAATATAGAATCACAGTGCTCCTTGTGTAAAGAATTTGAGGACAAATATTTCAGAACAATTCTGCTGGAAATTAAGTCTCCTAGTCTTTCTTCATCTGCTAATGTCTCTATGTCCTTATCCTGAAAAATATTTTAACTGATTATAGAATTCTGGGTTGCCTATTTTTTTTTTTTCTTTAAGCATTCTAAAGATGTTATGTCATTTCCTCCTGGTTTCTATAGGATTCTGGTCTTATTCTCCAGCCTAGGTCTGATCATTACCTTTTCTACTATCTCAAGGCCTTCTTTTGCACTTTTTGTTTCCTTTGTTTTGATCACTATTAATTTTTCTGGGACTTGGCGCTAATTTCTTCTCATCATTCAAGTATTCAAGTATTCAGTTATCACCTATTGAGTAAAGTCTTCCCTGACTACCTTATCTGAAGGAATTTTCATTCCTATCACTTTGTTTTGATGCATTACTTTTAGAATACTTGCCTGAATTTTAAATTATCTTACTCATCATGTAATAATAGATTTATTGTCTCTCCTCACTTGTGAAATGTGCATGTTATGGGAGGGAGACCCTTGTCTAACCTAAGTTCTAGATTCCTAATCACCTAAAAAACTTCTAGCACTGTATATTCTATTAAAAGTAAATGGGTAAGGGGCACCTGAGTGGCTCAGTTGCCTTAGAGTCAGGTCATGATCCCAGGGTCCTGGGATCCAGCCCAACAGGGGGTTTTTCTGCTCAGTGGGAAGTCTCCTTCTCCCTCTCCTTCTGTTCCTCCCCCAACTCATGTTCTCTTTCTCTCTCTCAAATAAATAAAATTAAAAAAAAAATAAAAATAAATGGATAAAATGAATATAATATAAATATATAAACAAATTATGAGGTGCCTTGTATATCCTATTAAGGAGTCTGGAATATTCTTTTTTTGTAAAATGGCAAATGATCAAAATGAAATGATGTTGCTAAAAGATAAAATTGTTCTGTAATAATTATTTTAGCAGTGTGGAGCATGCAATAGAAAGAGCAAGTGTATGGTCACGGAAATATAAGAAATGTTGCTTATATATATTTGCACAATACTGGATGCTTTGTTAGTTCTCTATAATCATTAGTTATCTCTATTAATATTTCAGATAGAAAAACTGACTTTGCTTAAGCATTTATGTGGGTAGAATTTTCTCTGGAGAAGTAGTAACATTTGTCATAGGTAATTATTTGTCTTTAATTAAATTGCCTTTGAGGGCATTTCCTAAACCTATGTGTCTTGGGACACTGAAGCTGTGGGGCAAGACTAGAGTTTACATCAACTTTTAAAAATTCTTGTAGTTAGGGGCGCCCAGGTGGATCAGTTGGTTAAAGCCTCTGCCTTTGGTTCAGGTCATGATCCCAGGGTCCCGGGATCGAGCCCCGCATTGGGTTCTCTGCTCAGAGGGGAGCCTGCTTCCTCCTCTCTCTGCCTGCCTTTCTGCCTACTTGTGATCTCTGTCAAATAAATAAATAAAATCTTTAAAAAAAAATTCTTGTAGTTAAATATATTTCTAAAATATTAGTTTGGACAACAATAAGCTACGTTTTTAAAGCTGACCATTATGGGTACTTTATATGTTGATACTTAATGTAAATCTTCAAAAAATGGTGCTTTATGAAGAATTTCTTAAACTCATTTAGCCATTAACCCTTCTCTACTTCTGACTTGTTATAACATTATCATTTTGAGGGACACCAGTAGTAGTTGGAGAAATGTTGCTTCAGAATTTTAAGTGTTTAACTGTACTAAGTCAGACGGAGAAAAACAAATACCATATGATATCATTTATACGTGGAATCTAAAAAATGCAAAATATGCCAAAACAAATAAAAAGCTCACAGGTACAGAGAAGAGACTGGTGGCTGCCTGAGGTGGGGGATAAGGTATGGGTGAAATAGATGAAGGGAGCCAAAAGGTGCAAATGTCCGGTTACAAAATAAGTAAATCCTGGGGTTGTCATATACGACATGGTGACTACAGTTAATAATACTGTACTGTGTATTTGAAAGTTGATGAGAGTAAATCTTAAAACTTCTCATTACAAGAAAAAAATTATAACTATGTATGGTGATGAATGGTAATTAGACTTATCGTGGTGATGATTTTGTTGTATTCAAATATCCAATCACTATGTTGTACACATGAAATCAATGTGTTATAGGTCAATTATACATCAATAAAAAATGAAAACAAAAAAATAATTTTAAGTGTTTACATTGAGCTAAAGATTATATATCTTGGGTTCATCTTTTAGGGGAAAAACATGTTTTTCTAGAATTCTGGAAATTTTGGTTTAAGGTTTATTTCATCTTTTTCAGCCTTGATGTAATTTCATCACTGTTATGTAGACTGGATTTTACTCAAATTTATATGATATTTTATGAAGTGTTCTGTTGTACTATTATAATAATGAATGTTCTGTTAGCTAACATAACATTAGCTAACATGTTATGTTAGCTAACAGAACATTCATTATTATAATAGTACAACAGAACACTTCATAAAATATCATATAAAAACTGATTTTTTTGACCTTTAGAAGTGTTCAACTGAAACTTCTGTAGTATTTTTTTTTTATTTAACTACATAGGCTTTTGTTTAATTGCTACTCAACATTACCCAAAATTTCTTCTCCTTTTACAATTGCCTCTCAATTTAGAAAGTATATTTCAATGTTCATTATTGAAACATACTGATTTATATTTGAAATTTGAATTTTTAAAAGATTTATTTATTTTAGAGAGAGAGAGAGAACAACCCAGGGAGGGCAGAGGGAGAGAGAGAGAAGTACAAGCAGACTTCCTGTTGAGCATGGAGCCTTGATCTCAGGACCCTGAGAGCATGACCTGAGCCAAAACCAAGACTTGGATGCTGAACTGACTAAGCCACCCAGGCATCCAGAAAATTGAATTTTCAATGCTGACAAAAATCAAATATAAGATAAATTAAGTTAATTTATTTTGTTTTTAAGATTTTCTTTATTTAAGAGAGAGAGGAAAAAAAAAACAAGTGCGGGGAGGGCCTGAGGGAGAAGCAGACTTCCTGCAGAGCAAGGAGCTGGACTGGGGACTTGATTCTAGGCCCCTGGGATTATGACTGGAGCCAAAGACAGATGTTTAACCTACTGAGCCACCCAGATGCCCACAAATACAGTTTATTTTTAAACTTTCATTCAATTGTGTTACTATCATTCACATTTTCTACTTAAATCAAATGGAATAATTAACCCATTCATAGAAATATAATACTATAATTCAGGGATGTTTTATTTCTTCCAGTTCAAAGAAGTAAAAAACTATTGAAATAGATGCAAGTGAACCCAGGTATATAACTTTAAAGACAGCTTTGTGATCAATCCTTAATGAGAAAGATTTTTCAACCATACAGTTAAACATTTCTTCAGAAAGCAGATTTATTTGTTTTGTATACTTTATTTAACATATAGAATAAGTTAGGCTATAACAGAGACAAACTCTTTAAGTATAAAGTAATGCTTCCTCTGTTTTTGTGAGATAATATTGACTACATTAAGAACAAAGGGTAAAAAATTAAAAAAATGAACAAACAAAAAACACTGATTCAAAAAATATATGCACCTTTACATTTATTGCAGAATTATTTATAATAGCTAAGATACAGAAGCAACCCCAGCATCCATTCAATAGATGAATGGGTAAAGATGCGAGGCATAGGGACACACACACACCACACCACTGTAATATTACTCAGCCATACAAAAGAATGAAACAGTGCCATTTGCAACAACATTGGTGGACCTAGAGGGTATTATGCTAAGTAAAGTAAGTCAGACAGATGAAGACAATACCAATGATTTCACTTATATGTGAAATCTAAATAAACAAATGAATAACCAAACAACCAAAAAGGAAAAATAAACCTATTAGTCTTCAAGTCTCAAGTAATTTTGTTTAAATTCTTCTGATTGAAAACCAAAAGCCAAGGTTTATAAACAGATTACCTTCATCACTATCACTTTAGAGGAAAGATTTCTTTGAGGTACAGTTTTTTTAAGTGAAACTGATATATTCAGTGCAGATACTGTCCATCTTTTGGACTAAGTATTTGAGTCTTGAAGTATATACATATATAGAATGTGCTGTAATCTCAGATCTTACAATATGAAAATGTTATAACATGATCTTATAACATGAAAATGAGATAGCTATATAATAATGATATAATAATGAGAAAATCTCTCACCAGATGACACCAGTCTGGAAAACTTAGCTCAGACATGATTTTAATCAAAGAATTACTTTTCTCTATATGGAAAGAATATCTTCTTGGCAAAGTGGGCATTTTTCAGAAAGCACAATAGCATATTAAAAAAAGAAAAGTACAACATAAATCAGATACCAGATCAACAGACATAAATTTAAAAGGGCCAACAGTGACAGTTTTATTTTCTGTATATCTTTTTTTTTTGTTAAGATTTTATTCAGTTATTTGACAGAGATAGACACAGTGAGAGAGGGAACACAAACAGGGGGAGTGGGAGAGGGAGAAGCAGGATTCTGCTGACCAGGGAGCCTAATGCAGGGCTCAATCCCAGGACCCTGGGATCATGACTGAGCTGGAGGCAAACGTTTAATGACTGAGCCACCCAGGCATCCCCAAATATATATTTTAAGCCTGAAAGAAAATTACATTATAGCATGGATTAATACTTTAACCTCAGTTATAAAAGATAAATCTCTGTGTGTTTAATTATTATAAGTCTTTAAATTAATTGAAATGAACTTAAAGATTTGTATAAATTAAAGCTTGGTAATTCTAATTAACACCCTGCATCATTAAACCAATATTTCCAATATTGAACCAATATTTCCCCTATTATGTTAAAGACTAGTTCGGCTGTTTTAAGATTAACTAGGATATATGAAGACCTATTTATGATTTCTTTTTTCTTGACTTTTCTTATAACATGTCCATGTTAAATAACCATTTTATACTATACTTTCTCCTGCATAGATTCCTTTTAAATTACACAAGCTACTCATAAGGAGAAGTTTGCATGTCAGAAAACAATGTTTTCCCAAAATAATAACTAGAAAAAACTGTGAAGAAGAAAGTTTAAGGGGGGGATCTGGGTTTTGTCAGTTGGTTGGGAATCTGCCTTTGCTCAGGTCATGACCCAGGATTCCCTGGATTCAGTCCCCAGTCAGGCTCCCTGCTCAGCAGGGAGTCTGCTTCTCCCGCTGTCCCTCACCCCTCTCATTCTCTCTCTCTCTCTCTAGTGTGCTTTCTTTCTCAAATAAATAAAATTTTAAAAAAAGAAGAAGAAAGTTTAAGGAACTGAGCTCTTCAAGAGTGATACATTCAAAAACTGCCTGACCTACTATGCAAATATTTCTGAGAAAGCAGGGAGTACTCAGATGTCCTAAGCTCAGTTTTATCCTAAGAAAGGTGTTTGGGTTATTAAAACATCTGAATGTGAATTTAAGATGATTTAGAAGATTGAAAATTTTTGCATATCATGTCAGGTTGTTATTTCAAACAGTGCCTGCTAAGGAGCTGATAAACATAATTTTATTCCATTATGCTATACTCTCTGTATTTTGGAAATGTCTGCCATAAATTTATGATTCTGGAGAAAATTCCATAATTTACAAAGTCCATGGTGCTGATAGTGTCTTTTTTTGTTTGTTTAGGAAATAAATTTACTTTTCAGTTGAAGCTGTCCAATAGTAGGAGGACTATTAGAATAACAATTATAATTTTGCAATTTTATTTCAAGCTATAGTATGTCTGGATATAAGATTATATAATATTTAGATAACATATATATGCATACACTCATATATGCATAGATTATATATATACATACACATAAGCTTATGTGTGTATATTCAATTTATTATTTATGAGTAATATGTTAGATACTATAGGTATAAAAGTCATCATTTTAAACTTTCAGCTAAAGAAGATGTTACCTCCTTGCAGAAAGCATAATTTTGGAAATTTTATGATTAACATGATTAACATATGATTGAAAATCCAGATCACATGAAAGAGGGTTTTTCCTCTTAAGCCTTTTAAGTAAAATGATCACAGAATTTAACATTGATTTCTATGTATTATTCAACTTCTCTGCAAACTGTCTCATTATGTATAGTTTCCCAACTTAAAATTAAATGCCCATGGGATCCAGGACAGCTTACTATTACAAAAGCAAAACTGGCACCAAAGGTATTTCCTTGATTTTACAAATGCACAAAATGAATGACAGATGATTATGTATTTTGATACTTGTAGCTACAAATAAAAGAAAATCCAACTCCAAATGGGCTGTTATCCTCACATATCTATAATTGTAGTAGGAGCAATGGCTCCAGAATTGTCTGATTTAACAGATCAATGATATTATCCATGACCTAGTTTCATTCTTTTTTTCCATTTTGCTGTCTTAAGTTCTGGCTTTATATCAAGATGGCTACAGTATTTTCAGAATTCATAACAAGCTTGATACTATCCAGAGAAAGAATAGAAAATGTCTCTTTCTCTGAGACTCTCTTGCACCTCATTGGCCAGAACTTAATTATCTGCCTATCTCTGAACCAATTACTGTCATGACAAATGAAAATATTCTTGGACAAATGAAACACCCTGCTGAAACTGGGTTAGAACTTACCTAAGGCACAGGACTGAAGAGGGGAAGGTTAGATATCTGAACAAAATGGGTTTCTATTCTGGAAAAGGAGAGAATAAATGCTGTGTAGACAACTTCCAAAGTCCACTACTGAAAGATTCTTGAGACACAGTGCAAGTGAATTAAGGTGATATAATTGCTAATGGGTTCAGTAATTTTATATTTTAAGGCACTTAGAGATAATTTGAAGAGGTAACTGTGAACGTCTATTGAATACGTATGGCAGGATACAAGCCAGGAACATGAAAATCATGAAATACTATATTATAGAAAGGTCATCAGATAGCTAAAAATTTGGAGTTCTATAGATCCTGGATATCAACCTTTTGTCTGTATGGTCATTTGCAAATATCTCCTCCCATTCCGTGGGTTGCCTCTTTGTTTTGTTGACTGTTTCCTTTGCTGTGCAGAAGCTTTTGATTTTGATGAAGTCCCAAAAGTTCATTTTCGCTTTTGTTTCCTTTGCCTTTGGAGACATATCTTGAAAGAAGTTGCTGTGGCTGATATTGAAGAGGTTACTGCCTATATTCTTCTCTAGGATTCTGATGGATTCCTGTCTCACGTTGAGGTCTTTTATCCATTTTGAGTTTATCTTTGTGTACGGTGTAAGAGAATGGTCGAGTTTCATTCTTCTGCATATAGCTGTCCAGTTTTCCCAGCACCATTTATTGAAGAGACTGTCTTTTTTCCACTGTATATTTTTTCCTGCTTTGTCAAAGATTATTTGACCATAGAGTTGAGGGTCCATATCTGGGCTCTCTACTCTGTTCCACTGGTCTGTGTGTCTGTTTTTATGCCAGTACCATGCTGTCTTGGTGATCACAGCTTTGTAGTAAAGCTTGAAATCAGGTAACATGATGCCCCAGTTTTATTTTTGTTTTTCAACATTTCCTTAGCGATTCGGGGTCTCTTCTGATTCCATACAAATTTTAGGATTATTTGCTCCAGCTCTTTGAAAAATACCGGTGGAATTTTGATCGGAATGGCATTAAAAGTATAGATTGCTCTAGGCAGTATAGACATCTTAACAATGTTTATTCTTCCGATACAAGAGCATGGAATGGTCTTCCATCTTTTTGTGTCTTCTTCAATTTCTTTCATGAGTGTTCTGTAGTTCCTCGAGTACAGATCCTTTACCTCTTTGGTTAGGTTTATTCCCAGGTATCTTATGGTTCTTGTTGCTATAGTAAATGGAATCGATTCTCTAATTTCCCTTTCTGTATTTTCATTGTTAGTGTATAAGAAAGCCACTGATTTCTGTACATTGACTTTGTATCCTGCCATGTTGCTGTACAGGATCTATAAAGAACTCCTCAAACTCAACACACACAAAACAGACAATCATATAAAAAAAATGGGCAGAAGATATGAACAGACACTTCTCCAATGAAGACATACAAATGGCTGTCAGACACATGAAAAAATGTTCATCATCACTAGCCATCAGGGAGATTCAAATTAAAACCACATTGAGATACCACCTTAGACCACTTAGAATGGCCAAAATTAGCAAGACAGGAAACAATATGTGTTGGAAGGGATGTGGAGAAAGGGGAACCCTCTTACACTGTTGGTGGGAATGCAAGTTGGTGCAGCCACTTTGGAGAACAGTGTGGAGATTCCTCAAGAAATTAAAAATAGAGCTTCCCTATGACCCTGCAATTGCACTACTGGGTATTTACCCCAAAGATACAGGTGTAGTGAAAAGAAGGGCCATCTGTACCCCAATGTTTATAGCAGCAATGGCCACGGTCACCAAACTGTGGAAAGAACCAAGATGCCCTTCAACGGACGAATGGATAAGAAATATGTGGTCCATATACACTATGGAATATTATGCCTCCATCAGAAAGGATGAATACCCAACTTTTGTAGCAACATGGACGGGACTGGAAAAGATTATGCTGAGTGAAATAAGTCAAGGAGAGAGAGTCAATTATCATATGGTTTCACTGATTTGTGGAGCATAGCAAATAGCATGGAGGACAAGGGGAGTTAGAGAGGAGAATGGAGTTGAGGGAAATTGGAAGGGGAGGTGAACCATAGGAGACTATGGACTCTGAAAAACAATCTGAGGGCTTTGAAGGGGGGGGGGTGGGAGGTTGGGGGAACCAGGTGGTGGGTATTGGAGAGGGCATTGTTTTCTTGTATGGAAAGAAGAACTTGATATGTTCTTTCAAATAATACACATCCCCAAGAACAAACAAATAGTGCATTACAGAAAGTAGAAAGTGGAATCTGTATTAAAAACAAATAGCATAATAGTAAAATGTATTATTCTAAAAAATGTGAAATATCTGAAAGAAGAAATAAATATGGAAGTGGGAAAAAAATCACACATAGGTACATTATTTTCTAAGAAAAAATTACTAACCTATTTTTTCAACAAATTTACTCACTCTCTTGTTCCTTCCCTGTACACACAGTCCATATCTATTACAGATTCAGGATGGCAGGATCTTATAGATCAATTCTCCCAGTTTTATTTTCTAACAAATGAATCCTAAAAGTACCAAGTGATGTCTTCTATATAAAATCCAAGGAGTTGCACAAGTCAGGCATGATATGCATAGATTTCATACAGTTTTGACTTTTCCTTGGGTGACTGTTTTGAGTTTTCTGATTACATTGCCATTCACCCATGATGAGACAATCATCATGATAGACTCTTCAGATATCTTACTAGTTACTACCATTAGATGTCAGGGTATAACATGTCTGTTGATCATTTGCTAGTCCTGGTTGTTTCTTGAACTGATAAAATGATGCAAGACATTCTTGCAAAGTATATTTTTTACACAGCTTGGTTGAACAATTTCTTTGGATATTTTTAGTCTATCAGTTTTCAAAATATATACTCTTTCTCACCCAGATTCTCATTTGTTCCTATTGAAATATGAAATAATAATCATTTCCTAATTTACTGTGTATTTGTGCACAATCAAAATTGTTTTAAATCACATAATAAAATGTGGTTATCAAGATTGCATGTACTTTGTTCTCTAAAGAGTGTATATCAGTATTTTTTTCTCTCTGATCTGAAATTGAGATTTATCTAAAGTCCCTACCCATCATTACCACAAACAAGATTTCAAAGAGCCATATTTTCAGAAAGCAAAGAAAAATTACATGCAACTTCATTATAAGGTGGAAATTTAAATGCTAATGCAAAATTCTGGTAAGTTATATTGGACAAATATGCAAGTTTGAAATTTATCTTCCTACAGAAAATGGGCCTCAACGTCATGGAAAAATACGAGCCATCAGAATTTTATATATATATACATATATTATTATTATTCTATATTATATTATTCTATATTATATATATATGTATACACACAGACACATATATATAATATTTATATATTGTTATATAATATATAATACATAATATTTACATGTTATTATATATAATATATACTTACATGTGTGTGATATGATATAAAATAGTCATATATAAATCATATATAAATACTATAATATGAAAAACATATATAAATTTCTATTTATATTTTCTATTCTAGATCTATTCAAATTTCTATTTATCTGGAGAATCCTGACTGCCATATTGAAATAAAGAAGAGCAGAACACAAAAGGAGGAAAGGATGAGGATCTGAGGAATTTTTGGGGAGTGGTAAATATATTTTATTTTAAATGTGCTACTGGTTTCACTGATAATATTAACTGTCAAAACTCATGTGTACACTTTAAATACATAGTGTATTTATGTATTTGCTGATAATGTATGAAACTGTCATTAAATTCCACTATGCTTAGGTCTTGGGGAAAATTAGTTACCATGGTTTGTAGCTAAACAGAATTACTTGAATTCTAGAGTCAGTGAATCTGTTTGTGAAATAGGAAGACACTTAGTTTAGAAACATAAAACTAGTGCTGTTCACTGATACTCATTACTTGGAGAAATTATAATTTGATTTAAGAACCCACAGTCTATTCATTTCAAATGTATATATGAAGTACTTCTTATGGCCAGGCACTATTTTAGGAGTTAGAGATTTAAGGATGAAAATTCATTATTCTTGTTCTCATGAAGTCTGCATTCCTAAGAAACAATAAAAAACATCTAAATACAATAAAATAATTGTTTAATGGATGTTTCTGAAACCTGCAGTGGAAGCATAAGAGAAAGAATAACTGAGTTTGCCAAGAGGAGGTAACATTTTGCTGAGACTTAAACAACAAATATGAACTTGCTAAGTAGGCAGTCAACTGGAGATTTTCCTGGTAAATTTAATAACATAAAGGCAACAAGGCAAAAAAGAACACTGTTCTGAAGACCATCAGCAGTTTCTTATTGTTGAAGTATAAAGAAAGGTCTAAATCATTAAGCTTCCAGAAAACCATGCAGAGACATATAAAGTTTATTCTTTAAGTGATGAGGAATATGCAGACAGCCACATACAGATCTTTAGATTTCATTCCATATTTTACAGGAACTAACTTGGATATCTAAAAAGAGTACTCTGGGAACAATGCATTAAAAGGAGGAAAAGATCTGGGGGTAGATGGCAGGAGAATATAAAAAGGTCATCATCTAGATGAGACAGGAAGATACCCTAAAGTAAGAAGAGAGCAGTGTAGATATAGTAGAAGGAATGAATATAAAATATATTCAAATCTAAATTAAAATTATTTAAGAATAAATTGTACCTTGGAAATAACAAGTAGGGTACCATATGCAAGAATCTTTGGTACAGCATTTCACCATTATAGAAAATACGGGAAGATAAGCAATTCTAAAGAAAAAATATGGTCTTAATTTGAACATATTTAATTTCTCTTTTGTGAGTATCAACAGGGTGAATGCATGTTAAGTTATGGAATTTGAGGATATGGATATCAGAAGTAATCTAGTTTGGAGACACATAATTAGGAACAATGACCACATAGGGAGGGGAGAAATATCATAATCACTATAGAGACTTTTTCAAGCTATTTCTTCAAGCTATATTCCTTTTTAATTCAAAGTTTGCTTCAGGTCCTATAAGAATATTAGAATGTAGAAACAGATCAAACTACACAAAACAATGTAACTTTAAAATATAGTTATACTACAAATATTAAGAAAAGAACAAAATTTTCAACAAGAAAATTATTGGGAACACGTATTAATGATTTGGAATTCTACCTCAGTATAAAAATGTAACCATAAAAGAAGGTAACCATGAAAGAGATAATTATGTTGGTATATGTAACTATTTATTTTGGGACTCTTCTTAATTCTACAAACAAAAGTACAAATCATGAAATAAAATATATTTTTCTGTATATATAAGAAAAAACTGCTAGGAATCAAAGTTGTCCAACTTCCAAATTTCAAGATGATAGCATAGGAAGCTCCTAAACTCATGCCCTCTCAGAGACAGAACTAATCTATAGTTACATGTGAAATAATTCCTTCTGACAAAGATCTGCAAACTAGAGGAACAGTTCCACCAAAGCAAAGGAGGAAAGGACCACACTGAGACAGGTAGAAAAGGTGGAAACAAAGTCTCACCAGAAGCCCCACACCCAGTGCTGTGACACCCAATTGGGAAGGACCTCACAAATATAGAGTTTTTCCCTGAGGAGCAAGGGGTTTGTCCTCCACATCAGGTACCTCATCCCATAAGACCAGCACCAAAGGGATGGCCCCCCAAAATGTTGGGCTTTGAAAACCAAGGAGGTATATCCAGAAGAACCACAGGGCTGTAGGAAGTGAAATACAGCTCTTAGCTCCCATTCAGACTGGCTTAGTCAATAATATTGTATTGCAAATTTGAAGGATGTGAAAAAAGCAAATCTTAAAAGTTTTCATCACAAGAAAAAAAAAACAATTTGTAACTCTGTGTGGTTACAGATGATAACTAGACTTATTGTGGTGATCATTTCATAATGTATACAAATTTGCATTGTTATGTTGTACATCTGAAGCTAATATAATGTTGTATTGTCAATT
This sequence comes from Lutra lutra, assembly GCF_902655055.1. Classification (NCBI taxonomy): domain Eukaryota; kingdom Metazoa; phylum Chordata; class Mammalia; order Carnivora; family Mustelidae; genus Lutra; species Lutra lutra. The sequence continues at coordinate 27,776,495 of NC_062281.1, forward strand.
ATACTTCAATATAAAATCATCATAAACAAAATTTAAAGTGACATATGAGCCTGCTCAAAAATAAATGCAATAATCATTAACAGAATTTAGCAGTCAATAAGTGAAATACAAAAAAGACTGACATTCTGATATGAAATTTACATAGGAAGAAAAACAATTGAGCACCACAGATGTTGAGAACAATTTACTCTCACCACTAATTTAAAATAAATATCAGAATAGAAATAAGATACTTATAAATCTTTATATGCAATGGCACCATGTCATTTTTATAATAAAATAAACTTTGAAGACATTAATGACCAATATTGAGAAAGTATTTAAGTTATAGTATATTTATAGAGTGGAACATTATGCATACAATATAGCAAATATAAAATAATTTGTACTGGCAGTAAAATATTTACAACATATCATTAAAAGGAAAAAAGCAGCAAAATAACATGGGCATCTTGTTTAATTTATGTATAAGCAATGGAAATAGGAATTATTTTTTGTGCTTTATTTCTAATTGATTTCTACAAGGATATGTATAGATTTTATCAAAATATATTAAAATAGTAAAAAACAAACAAACATGTAGACATATGTATGGTATGAAAGCACCAGAAAAAATGGATTTTATAAAAACTTTGAAAAGAGAGCATAGTAATAATTGCAAATACCATACATCCCATTAGATGATGAGTGATAGGAACTGTAAACTTTGAGTGTTATATTGGCATGATTAAGTTGAGAGCCAGAATGCAATAAATTGGGGTGTAATAGTTGAAGACAGTAGATCTGGGGGCATCAACTTTGGTTCACTGAAATCACAGACCTAAAGTCTAGCATAAAGTAGTTCTATAATAAGCATTTGGAAAATTAATGAAATGATTAGATAAATAATATATAGTTAAAATTTTTCTGGAAAAATAATAAACAAGAGGAGCATGAAGTTACTATATTCTAAATCGAATACATTGTCTTAGCTTGGATTGTCAGAAAAGCAGACTGACAAAAGATGTAAGTGTACAAGTTTATATGCAAAGACTCCCTAGGAAACACACAAAAAAGGAAATGTAGAAAATAAGACAGGGAGAGGTAGGCAGATATATTTGATGGCCTCTTGATCTCTGGACCCTAGTGTCACATCCTGTTTAATACCTTCCCTCAAGGCTGTGAATGGTATGTACAACTTGCTTCCAACCAATAGAATATGCAAAGGTGGTGGGATGTCACCATAATTATGTTGTTATATGGCAAAATAAACCAATCTTCATCTTTATTCATCCATTCATGAATCCTCCAAATAACTGTTACATGCTCATTATGTGCCACGAATTGTAAACCATGATAAGAGCTAAAACGAGAGTGCATAGTCCATTATAAAAACTCAGGGATCTCCAGCCCAAGCTCCATCTAATGGCTGTCACATGCAATAAGAACCTTTTCCTTCTTGGAAGGGAGGAGAATTCTTTTGTATTTCTCATAGGAAAAATGACATTTCTGGCCCTCTTACACATAGCTACTGGACATAATCGTACCTGTTTCCCCCACCTCAGACCTTTCATTTTTTTTCTTTTTATGGAGACCAGAATCTCAAAAGGATATCTGCACTCCCATGCTCATTGCAGAATTATTTATAATAGCTGAGATATGGAAACAACCAAACAACTTAATGGCTGCTGATGGATGTGAATAGATAAAGAAGGTATAATAGGTAGGGAGGTAGGTAGATAGGTAGGTAGGTAGCTAGCTCGATGAAAGATGATAGATTAGACAGATAAATGATAGATAGATAGATAGACATAAAATAATTAAAAATCCACAAAAATATTAGAGTTAAAAAATTAATTCAGCAAGGTTGTGGGATAGAAGATCAATATATAATATTGAGTTGTATTTCTATGCCTTCTCAATAAACAACCTGAACAGAAAATTAAGAAAACAATTTATTGTTGTTACAAAAAGAATAAGACATATAGCGATAAAAGTAACCAAGAAGATGCAAAACATATGTACTGACAACTAGAAAATAGTGCTGAAAGTAAAGTATTTAGGAAAGTCGTAAGTAAATAGAAAGACATTTGTGTTCAAAGATGTTAAGGTAATAGTACTTCCCAGAACAATCTACAAATTAAATGATATCCATATCAAATTCCTAGCGGCCATTTTTACAGAAATGGAAACCTAATTCTAACACTCACATGAAATTGCAAGGGACACCAAATAGCAAAAATATCCTTGGGGGAAAACAAAACAAAACAAAAAAACAAACAAACAAAACAAACAAACAAATAAAAACCCAAAGCTGGAAAGCTCATACTTCCCAATTCCAAAATTATTACAAAACTATAGTAATCAAAAAATGTGGTACCAGCACAACAGTATTTACACATATAAATAGACTAATAGCATATAATTGAGAGTCTAGATGTAAACCCATAGATCTATGATCTGTTGGCTTTCTATAATGGTATGAACACATTCCATGATGGAAAAAATAATCTCTTCAAAAATTGATGCTAGGACACCTGGATATCTGTATGCAGAAAAACGAAATTAAACTTTAGCTCACACCATATACAAAACTTAACTCAAAATAGATCAAGGGCCTAAATACAAGTGTTAAAAGTATAAAACTAATAGGAGAAAATATAGGGGTAAATCTTCATGAACTTCGATTTAGTAATGGTTTCTTACATGTGATACTAAAGATACAACAGCATCAAGTTCATAAACAGGATTTTCTAAAAATTAAAAATATGTGTGTCAAATGACTATAGTAAAAAAAAATCCCACAAATGCAACAAAATACTTGTAAATCATATATCTGATAAGGGTCTAATACCTAGAATATACATACAGCTCATATAATTTAACAACAAAAAGGCAATCTACCCAATTTTAAAAGGAGCAAAAGACTCCATTCTGAAAATATAATCAACACAATTTGGCTCTGTGTAAAATGCAAATCAAATCACATTGAGATATATTTCACAGCTACTAAAATGGTTATAAGTAATGCAAGTGTTGGTGAAGATGTGAAGAAACTGAAATGCTTGGTACATTACTAGAGGAAATATGAAATGTTCAACCTTCTATGAAAACAGTTTGTCAGTTCCATAATAAATTAAACCCGACCCAGCAATTCCATTTGTAGATATATGCTCAAGATATCTGAAGACAGATACTCAAACAAAATGTGCACATGAATGTTCATAGCAACACTCATCATCACTATAGTTGTAGCCAATTCAAGTTTCTATCAACTGATGAATGGATAAACAAAATATGCTATACCCATATAATTGAATTCAGCCATAAATAAAAATTAAGTACTCATACATGATACGATATGGATGAACCTTGAATATATTATGCTTAACATAAAAAGCCAGACATGAAAGGACACATATTGTACAATAATTTTATATGATATTTCTACAATATAAAAATCCATAGAAACAGAAAATAGGTTAGTGGTTGCTAGTGGTTGTTAGTGGATGCTAGAAGCGGGGAGGGTGGGATGGGAATGACTGCTTAATAGGTATAGGGTTTCATATTTGGGAATACTAAAATGTACTGAAATTACAAAGTGTTAGTGATTACACACCATTGACAATATACTAAATGTGACAGAATTGTACACCCTGATAGGATCAAAATGTTTAATTTAGGTGATTTTACCATAATGAAAACTATATGAATAGTATAAAAGCATATAAATGCTTTACCAAAAAAAAAAAGATTCATGGATTCTGCATTCTTAAAAATGCATAAAACCTAGTAAAGAAGATAATTTACAAAGAAAACAAATTCCTTAAGAAATGTCATAAGTAATAACAGAAAAAAATAATCAGCTCTTGTAGTCTGGCAGAAGATAGAAGTATTTTCAGTTGAAGACAAAATATTTTACAAACTTTGCACTGGACCAATAATGTACATATGGTTTAAACATGCAAATGAGTAGATATACAGTGTCAATCCAGAGAACAGCATTAAACCAGGTTGTTATATGAATAAATGAAAATTAGCATATCTCATAAAACCCCTTATCTCATGAAACCCCAAACTTACTGTATTCACATGAGTGCATTATCTTCTTCCAAGTAATTTCTGCTATTATATTCTCAGGTTAATTTAGTGTCACAATCCAGAGATTCCAAAGCAGAAACTCAGCATTATCTTCCCTTTATACATGTGTCTGATTTCTACCAATACAGTGTCTTGTCAGTTTCATGTCTTGACTCTGGTTTTAAGAGCTCTGGGATTTAGACTTAAGATAGAAAGATCTAAAAGATACATGACCTCTACACCTACATAAGAAAACATTTTTAGGGAATATCTTTTATACTCAATTAGCTACAAAGTTTATTTGTTTCTCAATAACCTCTGCTCCTTAAATATATAAATTGTAGATTTATTTATAATATGTCCCCAGTCAGATTGCATGTACCCTTTTCAATTTTTAAAATATATTTTTTTATTCCTTAAAAATTGTATTTATTTGTTCTGGAGAGAGAGAGAGCATGAGTAGGCAGAGGGGCAGAGGGAGAGCGAGAGAATTCTCCAGCAGACTCCCCACTAAGCACAGAGCCTGAAGCTGGGCTGGATTCTAGGACTCCAAGACCATGACCTGAGCTGAAATCAAAAGTTGAATGCTTAGCCGACTGAGTCACCTAGGAGCCTCAGGAGTAGGTGTACCCTTAAAAAGCATTCTGTGCCCAGGGCTCTCCCTCTAATAAATATTATTGTTTTTTCCTGTTAAATTTGTCAAATCACCATGTTTAAGAGGGTATTTTTCCTGATAATATCCTCCTTTCATTTTTAGGTATCTCTGGTAATAGAAGAAGACATAATAAGGCATACTATTAAACAGTTCCTTCCTACAAATACTTAAATATTTTTTTATCCCTTGCATTTTATGTTTTGTATAAATATCTGAATACTTTCTCTATTTCCTGAAGTTAAGTTATAATCTCCTTTCACTCATGTTTAATCCATACACATTTATTTTAAGCATTCTAAGTCTAGATTATAAACCCCTCATGACATGGGATGTGTATTACTTTTCAAGGTATAGAGCACTAAGTAGCCTACAACATTGTGTGTCACTTAGTAATCAATTTATAAATGTTTGTGAAATGACAGAAGAAAAAAATGGTTTCATGAGAAACATTGTTAAACCAGGATTTATTGTAACTTCATCAAAATTAAAACAATGATATAAAAATGGTAGGTTCTCATGATAGCATCTGAGCAGTAGCATGTTAGGAATTGTTTCTCTTTATAAGTCATTTTTTACTTTAAACTAAAGAAAATTTATAAATAGAAAGTAATAACTTATTTTTAATTAAAAATTTTATAGAGATTATTGTAGATTTACATGTAATTGTACAAAATAAAGCAAATAGATCCTATGTGCCTGTCCCTTACACAATTACCCCCAGTGGCAACTTCTTTCAAAACTCCAATACAACATCACATCAGGAGTTTATGTTTATATAATATACTAATCTTCTTCAGATTTTCCTAGTCTTACTTATACTGATTTGTGTGTGGCTATTTGTGTATTTAGTTTTACACAATTTTACCACATGTAGGTTTGTGTATCTACTACTGCAGTAAAATATAGAACAGTTTTATCACTACAAAGATCCCTTTTGGCTACTCTTTTTCAAAGATTAGCAACTCTTAATCACTTATTAGATACATTTTACTTTTTAAAGAGATACCATATTACTTAAGAGACTGTATGTGTGTTCGCTTGCATACCCACATTAAAAGGACCCTAAAGAAAATATCCTCCAAATTATTCACTCCCTTTAAAATAACTCTTGTATAAGGAATGTAACTGGTATCTTGGGAGAAAAATGGGGGAATAATAAATACAGTTGTAACACAAATTATGTACTACTTTCACTTTGATTCTCCAACTGAGAACATCAACTTAAAATGTGATAAAATAAAATTGCCTACTTTTCTCTGAAGCCAGACTTATATAATTTCCACATCAATATCTTTCAAGCCTGGTGTTCCCAGGAATAGCTTTCATTAGAATAACACCGTAAAAGCTGGGAGGAAAGCTGAGCTGCCATTCAATGTAAAATGTACCTTATGAGCTGGCTTCTATAATTGTTATTCACACATTACATGAGACAAGATGCAAGTTCATGAAGTGATTGGGGAAATGAGATAAAAAGAACAAAGAAGAATAAATCTGTCAAATAAATTCTTTTTTGGTTTTATTGCTTAATTTACCCTCCTAGAAAAAGATGATGTAGAACTCTTTTTCTAACCTTACATAGACAGTTCTAAGGATTAAAAACAAAAATTAACTACTGGAGATTTCTAATAGAGCCATTAACATTCTTAATCAATGTTATTTTCAATAATAATATTATAAAGAGATATGAGAAGGTTTGCCAGATGTTATGCCTTTTATTACCAATTTCTACTTCCCCAAATACATGAAGATAGAATATAGGTTAATTCAAAATTAAAATAATATGTGATACCTGGTATTGTTATAGTTACTTTCATTTCTATTACTTAAAAGTCCCTTTTATATATATTACATGTCTAGAATATAGGTGAATCACTGTTACGATTGTAGTTGAACTGAGAAATAAAGAAACTATGAAAAGTTATCCATTCAGTAACAGTAATAGGATAGGATCAGAAGTTCTATAACTAAAATATATATTAAATTCTTTAAAATGTATCTGTGCTTTCAAGTGCTTGAAAAAAAATTCCACATCTTTATTATTTTATTAGAAATCAATGATTAGGAATCATTTGGATGGTTCAACTAAAATAAAAAATTAAATTATGTGAGTAATATTCAGTAAACAACTTTGATAATTGATCTCCTTAATTCTCCAATACTCAATAAAATTTATGCTTAATATTATTATGGGATCATGCTAATATTTTCTCAGTGATGATTTTGGTTTAATTTCTCTGCATATAAACCAACCCCCAAACTTAGTGGGGTCTATGGGGTAACTGGGCTTAGCTTCTTGGTTCTTTCCTGGTGTTTTTAATTAGATTTCAATTTGATACCAGCTAAAGGTACATTCACCTGAAGGTTCTACAGGACTTAGATGTTCAAGAAATTTCACACACAGTTCATTATAAATTGATGTTAGCTGAGGCCCTGAGCTCAGCTGTCAAAGTTTATAGGATTACTCCTCCACTTGGGCTTCTTATAGATGATGGATGGGTTTCAATAGGAATGTCTTGAGAGAGAAATGCCAAAGAGTGAACATTTATGTACTAAAAAGAAAACTGAGGATGGTGTTCTAATAAATATCAATATATTTTTTTAAATGGGCACACACAGAAAAAGGAGTCTGAGAAAGAAAAGTAAACCAGAAGTATAGGAAGAAAACAAGAACTTTATTTTGTCATGGAAGAAGAATTTTGACAAATGTTATTGAGAGGTCAAATAAGCATTAAATTCCATGCCTAGTGCCTAACAAGAGGCAGATTATTGCAGACTTGTAAAAGCAGTTGGATCATAGGCACAAGAGAGAGAAATAAATGGTAAAGTGTAGAAAGGTATAGATGACTTTAAAATAGAGGAGAGGGTCCATATCTGGGCTTTCTATTCTGTTCCATTGGTCTATGTGTCTGTTTTTGTGCCAGAACCATGCTGTCTTGGCGATCACAGCTTTGTAATATAGCCTGAAATCAGGCAATGTGATGCCCCCAACATTTTCTTTTCCAACATTTCCTTGGTGATTCATGGTCTTTACCAAATCCATACAAATTTTAGGATTGTTTGTTCCAGCACTTTGAAAAATGCCATTGGTATTTTGATTGGGATGGCACTGGAAGTATAGATTGCTCTGGGCAGCATAGACATTTTAATGATGTTTTTCTTCTAATCCCTGAGCATGGAATGTTTTTACATCTTTTTGTGTCTTCTTCAATTACTTTCATGAGTGTTCTGTAGTTTCTATAGTATAGATCCTTTACCTCTTTGATTAGGTTTATTCAAAGGTATCTTATAGTTTTTGGTTCTAATGTAAATGGAATTGATTGTCTAATTTCTCTTTCTTTTCTTAAAGATTTTATTTATTTATTTATTTATTTAAAAGAAAGAGACAGATGAGAGAGGGAACTCAAGCAGGGGGAACTGGAGAGGGAGAAGCAGGCCCCCCATAGAGCAGAGAGCCAGATACTGGGCTCAACCCCAGAACCCTGGGGTCATGACCTGAGCTAAAGGCAGATACTCAATGACTGAGCCACTCAGGTGCCCCTAATTTCTCTTTCTACAGTTATATTATTAGTGTATAAGAAAGCAACTGATTTCTGTGCATTGATTTTGTATATTACCACATTATTGAATTGCTGTATAAGCTCTAGTAATTTTAGGCTGGAGTCTTTTTGATCAAATAATCTTTAACAAAAGAGGAAGAAATATCCAGTGGAGAAAAGACAGTCTTTTCAATATATGGTGCTGGGAAAATTAAACAGCCATATACAGAAGAATGAAACTCGACCATTCTCTTACACCATACACAAAGAAAAACTCAACATGGATGAAAGACCTCAATGTGAGACAGGAATCCATCAAAATCCTAGAGAACAGAGGCAGTAACCTCTTTGACATAGGCCACAGCAACTTTTTTCAAGATATGTCTCCAAAGTTATGGGAAACAAAAGCAAAAATGAACTTTTGGTATTTCATCAAGATCAAAAGCTTCTGCACAGCAAAGGAAACAGTCAACAAAACAAAGAGGCAGCCCACAGAATGGAAGAAGATATTTGCAAATGACACTACAGAAAAAGGCTGATATCCAAGATCTATAATGAAATTCATGGGGCGCCTGGGTGGCTCAATCATTAAGCCTCAGCCTTCAGCTCAGGTCATGATCACAGGGTCCTAGGATGGAGCCCCACATTGGACTCCCTGCTCAGCAGGAAGTCTGCTTCTCCCTCTCCTGTCTCCCCTGCTTGTTTTCTCTCTCTCATTGTGTCTCTGTCAAAAATAAATAAATCTAAAAAAAAAAAAAAAAGAACTTCACAAACTCAACACCCAAAAACAGATAATCAAGTCTAAAAATGGGCAGAAGACACAAATAGATACTCCTCAAAAGAAGACATACAAATGGTTAACAGACACATGAAAAAATGTTCATCATCATTAGCCATCAGAGAAATTCAAATCAAAACCACATTGAGATACCTCCTTAAACCAGTTAGAATGGCAAAAATTGACAAGGCAAGAAACAAACGTTGGAGAGGTTGTGGAGAGAGAGGAACCTCTTACACTGTTGGTGGGAATGCAAGTTGGCACAGCCACTTTGGAAAATCCTGTGGAGGTTCCTCAAAAAATTAAAAATAGAGCTACCCTATCATCTAGCAATTGCACTACTGGGTATTTACCCTAGAGATACAGAGGTAGTGAAAAGAAGGGCCACATGCACCCCAATGTTCATAGCAGCAACGTCCACAATAGCCAGACTGTGGAAAAAGCCAGGATGCCCTTCAACAGATGAATGAATAAAGAAGATGTGGTCCATATATACAATGGAATATTACTCAACCATCAGAAAGGATGAATACCCAACTTTTGTATCAATGTGGTTGGGGCTGGAGGAGATTATGCTGAGTGAAATAAGTCAAACAGAGAAAGACAATTATATGGTTTCAGTTCTTTGTGGAACATAAGGAATATCATGGAAGACATTAGGAGACAGAAGGAAAAAAATGAAGGGGAGGAATCATTGGGGGAGATTAACCATGAGACACTATGGACTCCGAGAAACAAACTGAGGGTTTTAGAGGGGAAGGGGATGAGGGGATAGGTTAGCCCAATGATGGGTATTAAGAAGGGCAGGTATTGCATGGAGCACTGGATGTTATAAGCAAACAATGAATCATGGAACACTACATCAAAACCAATTATGTACTGCACAGTGACTAACATAATTTTAAAAAGTAAAATAAAATAAAATAGACGATAGAGATAAGAAAGCAATGAGGAAGTACACTAAAGAATTCCATCATTTTTTTTATTTGCTTCATTTTATTTGTAGATCCTGTTTTGTTTCAAGAAAGAAGGCACATTCTTGTAATACTAAAAGGAAATCAATAAATAGAAATGCTGAACACAAAAGAAAAAAAATCTATGATTCAAAATATCTTAAAATCCTCCTAACAGTTTTCACATTATGCTGTGAAAATGTTGTTGTGTTAGTGATTGCAAGGAATTTTTGTTCAGGAACCATGGACAATTGTTGAACTCTGTATCTTTAGGTTACAAGAAGAAATTCCCCATTTTATATATTTTTCCCTTTCACTTTAGGTGCAAATATAATTTTCCTTAAGAAATTTTTTCTTGATGTTTATTTAGTTGTCCTACTTTAAATTTATATACACATTCTGAGATTTTTTTAAAAAGATTTTTTTAGAAATAAAGGAAATATTTGGGGAGAAAATCAGAAATTATAATTACATCAAAGCAATATATACAACTAAATTTCCTGAATGACACAGATACTGTATATCACGAAATACCATTTAGTTTATTAAAATAAATATAAGGAGTAGTAGTAAGATACAAGTCTATGTTGGGGCAGCTGGGTGGCTCAGTCAGGTAAGCATCTGACTTTTGGTTTTGGCTCAGGCATGATTTCACAGTCATGTGAGATCAATCTTGCTGAGCATGGCATCTGTTTCAGTTTTTTCTCCCTCTCCCTCCCATACACTCTCATTCTCTCTCAAATAGATAAATGAAATCTTTGAAAAAAAAAGATGTATTCCCTGTCAAATATATTAAAAATCAATAATTAGCTTACATGATTTATTTTAAAACTATGTATAAACATTAACCAAAGCAAAACTTCATATTTTTCTTATACTGTCGAGATACATGATGTTGGATGGCTTTAATTGATTAACCTAAATATAATCACTAATATTTTTATAAATTTTTACTGACTCTTACTAGAATCAGACAATAGGTACATTTTCATTAATTAAACAAAAGTAAATTATCTATGACTCGGGAATCCACTATGGAATGAGGACATTAGAATCAATGAATTCTTAATGAGTTCATGAGTTGAATATTTTACATTACTCCTTGTTGTAATTCTAAATCCACTGTCAGTAGATTACAAATAATTTGCCTGTATTATTTCCCTAGACTGAAGGATTGTGATCTCAATGACCTTCTTCCAAGGATGAGTTAACAAGATTGATTTAGAGATCTGTCACCCAGAGCTATAAAGCTTTTGTCAAAATGTATTCATGATTATGAATAATTTATTAATATAAACATTTGAAATCAAAGTAGAGAGTTCACATTTTCTCATTTTAATACTTCACTGTAAAATAAATAATTAGTAATTATTGGATCACTTATGTCATAGTTTATTTTATTTTAATTATACCAAGAAAAATTAGTATATTTAAAAAAATGGTATAAGCTGAAACTGCATAAGCATTAATTATAATAGAAAAAATGTGATAATAAATACATTTCAAATTCTAAGTTGTAATGCTACTCTACTACTGAATAATTGAATAAAAAATGTATGAAGAGAATTAATATTAGATTCATATTTCTTATAAACATAATTTTTATGTTAAGATCTGGATCATTTGTGTTAGATTGGTAAATAGAGATACACATATAATCTATAAAATAATCTCAAAATAAGTACATACACTTTTATGTTTTTTCTCATGTTGCTTATAGATTCCTGCCAAAACTTAATAATAGAAAACTATAGAGCAAAATTATTTTTTTTCTCTTATATATATTTCCCTAAATAACCTTCTCTCCCTAAGATTAATTATGTCATACCTTTTGGATCTTTGCATAATTTATGTGCATTTTTCTTAGTTTTCATTTCTTTCTGTTACAAATAGTTTACAAAGTTATATTTTTTACTCAAAAGTCTTATAAATACCATCATTCTCTTTAATTCTTCGATATCCCTTTGATAGTATATTATGGCAATAGATCAGAAGGTTGCTATTGCAATACTATTGTATTATTGCAATATATCAAAAAAACAATATTCTAATGTTACAGTACATTAATTAATCATAAGTGTAATTCCAGTAGATCCATGATAATGGTTTTACATTTTTTAAGTGTTCTATTAAAATTGGAGCAATAGAATTAATTCAAAATTTGTACAAAATAAAAACTGGCTACATATGCTACTGGATTAGCAATAAATTACACATTTACCTTCATATTTCAATGAAATGAGATTTTTGTAGTGGATTTTAATCATGTATGTTGGGGTGACTAAACTTTCATAAATTAAGGAATCTGACTCTTCCTTGGACTAATTACCCATTTCATAAATAATACCTACAACCAAAGGAAATATTGAAGGAAGATAATGATAGCTACTATTGTACTAATTAAGCTACCTCTGCTATTACAAACTGTCTTCATTTTTTTTAAAGACTTTATTTACAGGGTGCCTAGGTGGCTCAGTTGGTTAGAGATCTGCCTTCAGCTCAGGTCCTGATCTCAGGGTCCTGGGACTGAGACCCATGTCCAGGCTCTGCCCAGTGGGGATTCTGCTTCTTCCTCTCCCTCTGGAATCTCTCTCTAATGTGCTCTCTCACAATTTTAATTGCATAATCATGATTATAATTATAAAATAAAAGTATTATTTATTTTATGAACAATTTTATTTACTTATTAGAGAGAACAAGAGAGAGAAAGCCAGGGGAGGTGCAGAGAGAGAGGGAGATAGAGAATCTCAAGCAAACTCTGCACTGAGCATGGAGCTCAGTGCTGGGATTGATCTGATGATGGCCCTGAAATCATGACCTAAGCCAAAATCAAGAGTCTGATGCTTAACCAACTGCACCACCCATGAGCCCCAAACTATCATCATTTTTTGTGTTCAGCTTTCCTAACACATTGTCAGTAGGAACAACACATAAAATTATATTGATATAATTGCATGCATAACCTCAATTTCAGCATTCATTTACTTGTGTTCTTTATTTGTATGGATGTGATTTAAATTAATAATTTGAGGGATGAGGACAAGTTGTAAGTTGATAGCTAGTGATATAATGTGTAAGACTTTATGGAAATAAAATTGGATAATGAAAAAAATATGGATAACTTAATCCCAAAAAAGAATTGGACCCTTGCAACCATATCATGATGGAATTTAACAAAAAGTTACAAGTGATTATATTTGTTAGTCACTTTTTTATGTAACTGTTAGGATAGATTTCTGACCTTTTCTAAGAGTAGCCTGAAGTTTTCTGATAGGGAAATGTAGAGAGCTATATGAATGCTAAGGAAGCATGATATTAAAATGTGATGAAATTAAAAATAAAACATAAGTGATTTCAGTTTAGATTTTAATTTATCCTATTATTATGCACACTAGGTTTTTGCAATACTGACCTCCCTATATCCATGCTCTTAAAGCCACGGGGCTTAGCATATGGCTTGCTTTAGCCAATAAAACAAAAGTTAATATGAGCAGAAGTTTAAAACTGCTTAAGCACTGGGTTTATTCTCTCTTGATTGTTGGATCTCTTTTCCTACCATGTGAACAAGTCTGGATTGATCTTGTAGAGAGTGAGGCCTCAGTAGTACCAACCACCCCAGCCATCACAATTGAGAACTGAGATATGAATTAGTGTATCTTAGACCACAGAATTATAGCTAATCCAGCCTGCCTAGATGAATCAACCAGTGAATCTACAGAATAAGAAAACATAATAAATTTTTACCAATTTAATCTAAAAGATTTAGAGTGGTTTATTATGAAGCAAATTCAAGCTGATACTTTGGAAAGAGATACACTAGACAACATTTATGTACTAATAATAACTTTGAATTATTTGAAAGCTAATTGCAATGCATGTTTATTTTGTGATAATTTATAGTGACATAAATCATTCTATCTGTAAATTTCCTTATAACTGATGCCTACAGCAGATAAAGTGTATCTTATTTAAAAGGCATGTTATTACCTTTAAACATGATCAATGTCATTTTCTGCTAAGTAATCAATTACAGAAGCAAACACTTAAATAAAACTACAACAACATATGCTATCTATAACAGGGATGGCATTGAAATAAAATGGTAAAGGGGAAGATTTATAAGTTTCATGGTAATAAAAAAGAAAGGCAGGTATGAAACAATGTACAGTCAGATGTTCATTTTAATAATATACAAAATATGGGTAATAGAAATACTACTAAGGACTGGATTCATGTCTTTAATGCAGAAAACGATACTAGGAGAGTAATGTGAAAGTAAATAGACTTTATAGTTGTACATATTTGCTGGAAAATACAAGAATGCAATAAAAGAACCATACAAATTCTTATTTGGGCATTTAGGTATTGAAAAAATAAGGACAAAAATATCTAAATATAAAACTCTACTAAATTCTACCCAAGAGATTGGCTAAGTATTTCTGCTTATCTAATCGCAGATCATAAAAATTGAAAATTAAAACAAAGTACGATATTGGGAAATTACAACATTTTAATTCATTTTATGATGTTATATATTTAAATACATTATCTGATACTACTTCAATGGATTTAAAATAATTTTCTCCACTATGTATATATGGCTACAAATAATATGTTTTATATAACACTGTGCCATATGTCACTTTTGCCTTACAACAGTTATATGCAAAGTATTAAGAAACATGAACTTAATTTTATACAAAGGAGCTGAGAATAAGAAAATCAAAATGTGGGGCACCTGGGTGGCTCAGTTTGTTGAGCAACTGCCTTAGGTCAGGTTATGATCCTGGTGTCCTGGGATCGAGTCCCACATCAGGCTCCCTGTTCAGCAGGGGTCTGTTTCTCCCTCTGCCTCTCCCCCTGCTCATGCTCTCTCTCTCTCTCTCAAATAAACAAATAAAATGTAAAAAGAGAAAATCAAAATGATTAGAATAATGTCAAAACCAAGAACTCCTGGTTTGAATGAACATATTTTCCCATGAGATCCAGAAATTTCCCAACACACACACACAGAGGAATATTACCTAGCCATTAAAAGGATGAAATCTTACCATTTACATTGAAGTGGATGAAACTGGAGAGTATTGTGCTGAGTGAAATAAGTCAATCACAGGAAGACAATTATCATATGGTTTTATTCACATGTGGAATTTAAGACACAAAACAAAGGACCATAGGGGAAAGGAAAGAAAAATAAAATAAGACAAAATCAGAGAGGGAGACAAACAAGAAACTCTTAACTATAGGAAACTATAGGATGGTTGCTGGAGGGAGGTGGAGGAAATGGGGTAAAAGGGTGATGAGTATTAGAGAGGGTAAATGACATAATGAACCCTGGGTGTTATACACAACTGATGAATTATCAAGTTCTACATGTGAATTCTACATGTGAAATTCTAGTAATACACTATATGTTAACTATTTAAATTTAAATAAAATAAATTAAAAATATTTTTTACAAATAATTCTAAATTTCTAGACTGTTTAATGATAGAAAATCATAAGATCATTAGTATGAATCACCATGTTATCTTGTCACATATAACATAAAAGAATGGACTGGAGAAATAAAATGAATCTTTCTTATAATATTGGGCTTATGAATAGGGAAATCATGCATTTTTATTTTTTTAGGTAAGAAATCACCCATAGAAATAAGTAACTCTTTAACAACTGTTTAATGAGATCAGAAAATCCTTCTATAACTGAAAATTTCAAGCACTATACTAGAGAAACAGGATATAAATTATATTATTCCATTTTGTAACAGATGAGGAAAATCATATTTTAAGAGGATGATTTTTCAAACCATCTCAACAGAATATTATAAGCTATAATATACAATGTTGCTCTCCATGACACTCAATGCTCAGTATTATCATGACGTCAAGGAGAAGTGGATATCCTAGTCTTTATCCCTTAAATAACTGCCTCAATGTATGTTCCAGGTTTATTTTGTCATTGCATTTTTGGTGGTGGTGTCTAGAGAGATATTGCTGAAATAATTAAATGTACCATAATTCTAAGGGATCTATTTTATAGACGTAAGTTTACATCATCAATATAGGAATGTTATTTTCACTATAGCTTAAAAAAATAGTGTAACTACATTATATAATACAATGCACAGTTTGGAAGTTTAGCACATTTTCCCTAAACTTAAGAGCAGGTAGTTTTCTATCTCTCTTAATGTTTACAGGAATGGGAGATTTAGCATGAAGCAAAAAATTCTTTATGTGGTCTGAATTTAAAGATATTATGTGATAGGAAGTTCTGCTTTGTTGTGAAAAAAGAAAAACAAGGAGAGGACTTCTGGAGAAGATGGTGGAATAGGAGGGGTCTAAGCTCACCTCCTCCCACAGACACGATTAGATAACAGCCACATCAGTGTCAATGACCAGGTAACCACCTAAAGACTGAGAGAACAATCTCTCCACAGCAAAATGCAGACAAGAGGACACATTAAATAAAGTAGGAAGGATGGAGTCATGGTCAGGAGCTATACAACTGGTGAGACAGTCTACAAGAGGGAAGAACACTATGGGAATGAAGAAGGGAGAGAAACAGGATCATGACTCTGAAAACCAGAGGGGCTAAATTTTGCAAGTTCTTACAAACAACAAGCTTAACACCTATAATATTAAAAATCAGCAGGCTTCTGGGAGAGCCAGGAGGGTGAAAATTAACTGAGTCCCTCCCCTTTGCACAACTAAAATAGCCCCTCAGAGATACAGCATAGAAGTAGAAAATCACCTGGGGTATACAGGAAGGAATTTATTTACTGATCTCAGAACATACTGGAGGGGTAGGAATCATTGGGAAACCACTCCAGGAACCACTTCCTTCTCCTGATCCCTGGCATAAATATAGGGACACCTGCGGGCACCAGCACTGTACCACCTCTCACTATGGAACTTACTGACAGCATGCCACACCAATGTGTTCTCCTGAAGGATGTGCCTTCCAATCATCAGCTCCAGGACCCCTCACACAGCAGACCCAGCAAACCTTGCTAACACCGTATGATTGGAATCTGGAGAAGAAAACAGAAATCCAGATCCAGGTGGCACAGAGATCCCCCACCAAAATCAACCCAAGGAGGTCTGCATTAAGACACATAGTAATTCAAATGGCAAAAAGTTATAGTAAATTAAAATGGCTGGGTGGCTTGGTCAATTAAGCATCCAACTCCTGATTTTGGCTCAGGTCATAATCCCAAGGTTGTGAGATTGAGTCCCCATATCAGCCTCCATGTTGGGCTTGGAGCCTGCTTAAGATTTTCTCTCTGTTTCTCATGCTGCACTCCACCCCTTTAAAAACAAACAAACAAACAAACAAAAACACCTAAAGTGGCAAAAAAATTAAATAAAAGTGGTAAAGAGAAAATTTTTAAAGTAGCAAAAGAAAAGAAAGCAGTTACATACAAGGAAAACCTCATAAGGCTATCTACAGATTTTTTTAGTAGAAACTTTGCAGGCCAGAAGAGAGTGCCAAAGAAAGCAAGAAAGAAAGAAAGAGAAAAAAAAAATGCAACCAAGAATACTTTAGCCAGCAAGATTATCATTCAGAATAGGAGAGATAAAAATATTGCCAGACAAAAAAAAGTTAAAAGAATTTATCATCATTAAACCAGCCCTACAAGAAATATTAAAGGAAAACTTTCAGTGGAAAGGAATGACCATAAGCAGGAGTAAGAAAAGTAGGAAGCAAAAAAGCAGTAAAATTAAATCTATAAAAATCAGTCAAGGGATTGACAAAATAAAAGAAATAAAGTATGACAGCATATTCCTATAACATGGGGGACAGAGGAGTAAAGATTGGGTCAAACTTAAGCAACCATCAACTTAATATAGAAAACTGTATACATAAGATGTTATTACAAACCTAATGGTAACCAATCAAAAACCAAGAATAGATATGGAAAAAATAAAGAGAAAAGAATCCTAGTAAAATTACTAAACCAGAGAATAGGGCAAGGAAAAAAGAACTCCAAAACAACCATAAAACAAGTAATAAAATTGCAGTGAGTACATCCCTATCAATAATTCTTTGATGGAAGTGGAGTAAGCACTCCAATAAAAGACTTGGGGTGGAACAGATGAAAAAGCAAGACCCAGCTGTGCGCTGCCTAGTGGAGAGTCACTAGAGCCCTAAGGACACTGTAGACTTAATGCAAAGGGATGGAAAAGCATTTATCATCCAAATGGAAGTGAAAAGAAAGCCAAGATAGCAATACTTACACCAGACAGAATAGACTATAAAACAAAGATGATAAAAAGAGAAAAAGCAGTAACTACATAATCATAAAGGGAACAATCCAACAGGATGCACCAATTGTAAATATTTATGCACCCAACATGGGAGTACCCAAATACCTAAAAGAACAACATAAAGGAAGTAATTGATAGTTACAAAATAATAGGGGACTTTAACACCCCACTTATATCAATGGATAGATCAAACAGAAATCAATATGGAAACAGTGGGTTTGAATAGGACACTGGACCAGATGGGTCTAACAGAAGTTGTTAGAACATTCCATCCTAAAACAACAGAATACACATTCTTCTCAAGTGCACATGAAACAGTCTCCAGATCAGATCAGATCAGGCCATAAAACAACTCTCAATGAATTAAAAAAAAGCCATAGCATCCATCTTTTTTGACCATAATGTTATAAAGTTAGATCAACCACACACACACACAAAAAAATCTGGAAAGAACACAAATACATGTAGGCTAAATAAAATCCTGCTAAACCATGAATTGGTCAACCAAGATATCAAAGAGGAAATTTAAAAATACATGGAGACAAAAGAAAATTAAAACAAAACCCAAAACAAACAAACAACAACAACAAAACTCCACAAAGATCCAAAATCTTTGAGATGCAGCCCAAGAAGCAAAAAGAAAATCTCAAATAAACAACTTAATCTTACACCTAAAGGAACTATAAAAAAAAGAATAAGCAAAAGCCAAAATCAATAGGGGGAAGGAAATAATAAAGATTACAACAGAAATTAAAAAAGTAGAAACAAAACAAAACCAATAGAAGAGATCCATGAAACCAGGAGCTGGCTTTTGAAAAGATCAACAAAATTAATAAACATTTAACTAGACTCAGGGTTTAAAAAAAAATTAAGAGAAAGAGGGAATCAAATCTCAAATAAACAAAATTAGCAGTGAAAGAGGACAAATAACAACTGATACCACAGAAATACAAAGGATTTTAAGAGGATGCCTGGGTGGCTTAGTCAGTTAAGCATCTGCTGTCAGCTTGGGTCATGATCTCAGGGTCCTGGGATCAAGCCCCACATTGGGGATCCCTCCTCTGCCCTCCCTCTCCCTCTGCTCCTCCCCTCCTACCCATCCATGCAGTCCCTCTCTCTCTCTCTCTCTCTCTCTCAAATAAATAAATAAATAAAATCTTTTAAAAAAGAGATTATGAAAAATTATATGTCAAAAACTTGGACAGCCTAGAAGAAAAGGATAAATTTCTAGAAATATATAACTCTCAAAACTCAATCAGGAAGAAATAGAAAATTAGGACATACTGATTATTAGCAATGAAATTGAATCAGTTATCAAAAAACTCCCCACAAAAAAAGTCCAGGACCAGATGACTTCACAGATAAATTCTACCAAATATTTAAAGAAGAGTTCATTTATTATTCTCAAACTATTCCAAGGAACAGAAGGGAAAAAACTTCCAAATTCATTCTATGAATTACCCTGATACCAAAAGTAGATAAAGGCCCCACTAAAAAAGAGAATGATAGGCCAGTATCTCTAATGAACATAGATGTAAAAATCCTCAAACTAAATCAAATACTTTAAAAAAATCATTCATGATAGTCCAGTGGGATTTATTCCTGAGATGCAAAGGTAATTCAGTATATGCAAAACAATCAGTGTTATACATTATATCAACAAAGAAAAGATAAAAACCATATAATCATTTCAATAGATGCAGAAAAGCATTTGATAAACTACAACACCCATCCATGAGGAAACCCTCAATGGAGTAGGTTTAGTGGAATCATACATCAACATATTAAAGGCTATCTATGAGAAACCCACAGCTAACATAATATTCAATGATAAAAAAAAAACTGAGAACTTTTCCCTGAAAATCAGGAAAAACTCAAGAATGTCCACCCTCACTACTTTTATTTAAAGTAGTACTGGAAGTCCTATCCACAGCAATCAGACAAGAAAAAGGAATAAAAGACACCTAAATTGATAAGGAAGATGTAAAACTTCCATTACTTACAGGACACAATAATATATATAGAAAACCCTAAGGACCACCAAAAAACTACTGAAAGTGATAAATGAATTCATTAAGTTTGCAGGATACAAAATCAATATACAGAAATCTGTTGCATTTCTACACAGTAATACTGAGGTAGAGAGAAATTAAGAAAACAATTTATAATCACACCCAAAATAAAAAACTTAGGAATAAAATTAACCAAGGAGTTAAAAGATCTGTACTCTAAAAACTATAAAACACCATTGAAAGAAATTAAGGTAACACAAACAAATAGAAAGAGATTCCATGCTCATAAATTGGAAGAAATGTTAAAATATTGGCTAATTCTATATAATAAAAAATAAATAAAATGTTAATCAAGAAGTTGAGAAGATATCAGGGGCATTTCTGCTATAACCAGGAACAAAAGTGAGGGTGGCCAGGATGGCTGCAATCACTAACTACTACCCCTCAACACTGGGTACTGCTGGTCTATAGAAGCAAATAGGTAAGAGACATTGATTGGAAGCAGAAACTTTTGAAAAGAAATAAAATCATCTCTCTTTGTAGATGACATAAGAGTATACCTGAAAACCCCAGAGTATCAATGATAAAATTCATTTTTCAAAAAAAATTCACTAAAGTGTTAAAAAAGTAGATCTTTAAACGTTCTCATCAGGGGGCACCTGGCTGTCTCAGTTGGTAGAGCATGTGACTTGATCTCAGAGTAATGGGTTCCAGCCTCTCACATCAGGTACAGAGCTTACTTTGAAAGAAAGAAAAGTTCTCATGGCAAGGAAAAAAGGTTACAACTATGTCTGGTGATGGGTGTTAATGTGGTGATCATTTCACCAAATATATAAATAGATACAAATGTATCAAGTCATTATCTGTACACCTAAAGCTAATACAATGTCATAATCAATTATATCTCCATAACAAATTATAATTTTAAAAATGTCTGTACTACATAAAGCAATCTACAGCTTTAATAAAATCACTATCAAAATTTCAACAAAATTTTTCAATAAACTAGAACAAATAGTCTTAAAATTTGTATAGAACCACAGAAGACCCAAATAGTCAATATAACCTTGAGAAAGAAGAAAACTGGAAATATCAAAATCTGATATTTCAAGTTATGTTACAAAACTGTAATAAGCAAAACAAAATGGTACTGGCACAAAAATAGGTACATAGACCAATGGAAAAGGGTATACAACACAAAAATAAAACCACAATTATATGATCAATTAATCTTCAACAAAGGAGGTAGGAATATGCAATGGGAAAAGGATAATCTCTTCAACAAATGGTTGAGAAAACTGGACAGCTATTTGCAAAAAAAATGAAACTAGACAACTTTTTTATACCATACATAAAAATAAACTTAAAGTAGAATAAGGACCTGAATGTGAGACCTAAAACCAATAAAATCCTAGAAGTGATCACGGGCAGTAATCTCTCTGCATAAGCAACATTTTTCTAGATATGTCCCCTGAGGCAAGGGAAACAAAAATAAAACTATTGGGACTACATCAAAATAAAAAGTTTCTGCACAACAAAGGAAACAAATAACAAAACTAAAAGACAACCTACTGAATGGGCAAAGATATTTGCAAATGACATATCTGATAAAGGGTTAGTATTCAAGTATACAAAAACTTATATGCTTCAACACCAAAGACAACATAGTCTAATTAAAAAATGGACAGAAGTGGGGCACCTGGGTGGCTCAGTGGGTTAAAGCCTCTGTCTTAGGCTCAAGTCATGATCCCAGGGTCCTGGGATTGAGCCCCGCATTGGGCTCTCTGCTCGGCAGAGAGCCTGCTTCCCCCCTAGCTCTCTCTCTGCCTGCCTCTCTGCCTACTTGTGATCTCTCTGTCAAATAAATAAATAAAATCTTAAAAAAAAATGGATGGAAGATATGAACAGACCCTTCTTCAAAGAAGACATACAAATGACCAAGACCCAAAAAGATGCTCAACATCACCAATCATCAGGGAAATGCAAATCATATAATATAGTATTTCCACTATTATTTATCTACCCAAAGAACATGAAAACAATAATTTGAAAAGATATATGTACCCCATGTTTATTGCAGCCCTATTTATAATACCCAAATTGTTTAAGCAGCACAAGTGTCCATCAATTGATGAATGGATAAAGATGTGATTAGATAGATAGATATCACACACACACACACACACACACACACACACACACTAGAATATTACTCAGACATATAAAAAATGAAATCTTGCCCATTTGCAACAACATGAATGGATATAGAGAGTATAATTCAAGGTGAAATAAGTCAGAGAAAGAAATACCATGTATTTTACTCACTTGTGGAATTTAAGAAACAAAGAATGAACAAATAAAAAAAGAAAAAGAAAAAAAAGGAAGAAAAAAAAGCATAAGACTGAACTTATGGAAAATTAATTGATGGTTACCAAGAGGAGATAGGTGGGAGAGTGGGTTAACTATTTGAAGGGAATTAACATTACACTTATCACAATGAGCACTGAGTAAATTAAAGAATTGCTGAATTACTATATTGTACAACTAAAACTAATATAATACTGTATGTTAACTATACTGGGATTAAAACAAAGAAAAAATGAAAAAACAAGGATATAAGTGTGAGTAATGATATACATTTTTGTACAGTGTGTACTCTGTTGTTAATGATTTGGCCTCAAGAAGTGGGTAGCACAGTGTAGTATTGTGGCAATGCACTCTGCTAATAAGGATTGGACTTTGTGGATAGGACTTCTCTGCAAGCAGGAGAAAGGATGAAACTAACTGATAGAAGAAAGGACAGACCATTATTTGAATGGACATATTAGATCCAAAGTTCAGTTTGACTTAAATTCTTGTTATTATGTAAGGGTCTAGATACCAGATAATGCTATTGATCAAGTATGTTCTTAAACACTCTTAGACGTACATACATACCAAATAAAAAAAAATATTACCCACATAATTTTAATTGATGTCCATTTGTGCCTTTTCTATTATAACCAGAGACCAAGGTCTTCCCTAGTTCTTTTTGTATTCAATGTTAATGTTTTCCCACTGTGCCTGTCTTATGTTGTTTTCCAAGTTATTTTTAAGTTTCTTTAACTTTCCAGAATTTTAAGTTTATATTGAAACCTTTACATGAATAAACTAATTTATGTACACTATAAACAATGCCAAATCCTTTGAATAAATAATTTTACAACAGTTAAGCCATTTATCAACTAAGAAAGCTAATGTGATAAATAAGAGGAAGAACAGTAGTTCATCATTTGTAAGCATATTCCATAAACCTGGAATGAATAGAATTCTGTTGAGAAATTTAAAAATTAAAGGATGGCTATTTCTATGAAAGATTATCTGCTTAAATGGGTTTAACATTTAATCACAAAGCCAGTGTTACATTCTGAGTAATAACTGAGATTTTCCATGGCATCTATTCTATTCCCTTGATTAAAGGAAAAATAACCTGTAAAAGCAAGAAGAGAAAAAGAAAGAAATCCGATCAGATCACATCAGTAATTTCTTATCAGGTTACCACTTTTCTTAGTACCTTTGTTGGTGTTGGAGGCTACTATTATTAGTCTATTATTGTTTTCCTGTTATTATGATGGATATGTTTAATCATATTAGAAGAGTTTACATCACATTAAGAATGACAGATATTAATGTTATAATAAGTAGACTTTAAATATTAAAGCACTTCCATGATGATTAATAAAGTTATTTTCAAATTTATTCTTCTGAGTTATAGTCAGATACTATAAACTTCTTTTTTTCTAATTACACACAGTCAACTACTAGTAAGGTGATTTTGAAATCATACTTCTATTTCATTTCTTGGTAGAGTCTTAATAAATATTACATGTACTTATGAACATGGAAGTTATCCTATCATGAAGAAATAAGTATTTTATCTCTTTCTAGGCATCAGTAAATACTATTGGATCAATAATTTTTCCTAAATCCAGGAAACAAGACCAATGTAAAATATAGAAGTGAACATGCTCTATCATATATGCTCAGTAATAAATCTATAAAATACATATGTTGAAATGCCATATATTGTAGGGATACTTTGATGTAGTGTTGAGATGTCTCATACATAGTTAGGTTGAGGTATATGATTTGAGTGTTAAAGGACTCTTTATGATAAAAGATTCTAATGATAAAAAAAATAAAAATCAGCAATATAGTTCTCTTGGATCAACAAAAAAAGGACTTCTTGACTTAATCAAATTTCAAAAGCAAATATTAGAAACTTGAAAAATAAAATATTTATCTCATATGTTTTCTTATCTTTATATTTATAATATGCTACAAGAAATTAATTTATTCCTATATTTAGTATTTACCTCTGGATTTCCTATGAAACAGATCAGAGTTGTGGCATATTCAACATTAAAGATCTTAATTAATCTAGTATTCCACTAAAGTTTCATAGCATACACTAAATTTTACATCTCCTGGGGCAGAGAATTCAGTTCATTTCCTCAGAAAGTGGCAAAACAGTTTGTCAGGTAGTGATTGAGCCTACCAAACTACTCAACATATGCACTGCAATGAGGCTGTGTTAGTCTGCCATATTTCCAGCAACTTTAGGAAGTCATAATTTTTTTTTTTCAAAAATAAAATTACCCTGAAATCAAACACTTATCTGGCTGATGAGACTGGTAACAAAATGAAGTGGCCCAGTATAAATAACTCTTAGCCTTTAGACTAAGGGTGGGATAAATAAAATAGTGACTGTCAGATTTAGGAATTGTATCAACATACATTATGAATAAATAAGCATATGCTTTTATAGAATTTTTTAAAAGGAATTATGAAACTATTACACTCAGCATTCCCGCCAATGCCTAAATCCCTCACTAAGAACAACATGTGAAGAAGAATTGAATTAATAAGAGCTAAGCAGATTTGAAGAGAAAGAAAATTGTCAGATGATTCTTCGTTCTTGAGAGAATCTTTCTATGAACTAACAGACTGTAGGGGAACTAATATGGTCAATAATCTAATCTTCAAAAAGAATCAATATTGGTTTAAATGTTTTAAAATGTTATCTTCTCTTTATAACTATATATTAACAGGAAAGGAAGTTGTCCAAATTACTAAAAATAGTCTTCACACACTGAAGAACTGCATAAAAAAAAATAGATTTTAGGGACATCTGGGTGGCTCAGTCAGTTAAGTGTCTGCCTTGGGCTTGGTTCATGACCCCAGGGTCCTGGGATCAAGTTTCACATCAGGCTCCCTGCTCAACAGAGATCCTGTTTCTCCCTCTGCCTGTCTCAGTTTCTCTCTCTGATAAATAAATAAATAAAATCTTTAAAAAGAAAAAAGAATAGATTTTAATCTGATTTTAGGAGAAAATGCCTTCATAAACTTAGAAACCCTGGGAGAAAATGTGTCAAGTTTAAGAAAAATTGGCATATGAGGTCAGATATCAGAATTTGTGATTATGTTATGCTTGCCCTATCATTATGAAAAATATATATGAGCTCCAAAAGTAAGAATTTCTTTTTGTATAGGCCTAGTTTAATTAAAAAAATCTCTACTTCGAATGCACTGTAGGGATTGATTTTATATATATACTGGAAATGGATATGTTTCTTCATAGGCATTTAGGTAAGGCTCTATTCAAGAGAGATAATTTATTATACCATTCACAAAAGTGGCCATTGTAATAATGATTATTAAGTAAGTGTTATTTGTGTCTATTAATTCCATGGAGTTCAGCTCCACTGACACAAAATTTAAGGCGCTTTTGATTTTAACAGATGGTGCTTGGCAAAAATTTCAGGAAATGGCTGAAAGCAAAATGAAAGAGATAACTAACTGGTGAGTATACATTAAAAAGAAAGAGAGGAATTATTTTTGAAAAATTTCCAAGGACACCATACTGAAATTTAGGGTGGCTAATTTTTTATTAGCATATAATCTATTATTTGTTTCAGGGATCTAGGTCTGCAATTTATCAGTCTTACAGAATTTATAATGCTCACAATAGCACATACCCTCCCCAATGTCTACCACCTAGCTACCCCATCCCTCCCATGGCCCTCCACTCCAGCCATCCCAAGTTTGTTTCCTGAGATTAAGAGTCTCTTATGGTTTTTCTCCCTCTCTGGTTGCATCTTGTTTTATTTTTCCCTCCCACCCCCTATGATCCTCTGCCTTGTTTTTCAAATTCCACATACCAGTGAGATCATATAATTGTCTTTCTCTGACTGAATTATTTTGCTTAACATAATACTCTCTAGTTTAATCCACATCATGGCAAATGGCAAGATTTCATTTTTGATGGTTGCATAATATTCCTGTGTGTGTGTGTGTGTGTGTGTGTGTGTGTGTTTACCACATCTTCTTGATCAATTCATCTTCAGTGGACATCTAGGCTCTTTCCATAGTTTAGCTATTGTGGACATTGCTGCTATAAACATTGGGGTACATGTGCCCCTTTAGATCACTACATTTGTGTCTTTATGGTAAATACCCAGTAGTGCAATTCCTGTGTCATAGGGTAGCTCTCTTTTCAACTTTTTTAGGAACCTCCATACTATTTTCCAGAGTGCCTGCACCAGCTTGTATTCCCACCAACAATATAAGGTTGTTCCCCTTTCTCCATGTCCTCGCCAACATCTGTCATTTCCTGACTTGTTAATTTTAGCCATTCTGACTGGTGTGAGGTAGTATCTCATTGTGGTTTTGATTTGTATTTCCCTGCTGCTGAGTAATGTTGAGCACTTTTTCATGCACTTGTTGACTATTTTGCTTGTTTTCTTTGCAGAAATGTCTGTTCTTGTCTTCTGTCCATTTCTTGATTTTTTTGTTCTGTGTGTTCTGATAAGTTCTTTATAGATTTTGGATACTAGCCCTTTATCTGATATGTCATTTGTAAATATATTCTCCCATTCTGTTGGTTGTCTTTTGGTTTTGTTGACTGTTTCCTTTGTTGTGCAAGAGCTTTTCACCTCAGTTAATTCCCAGTAGTTCATTTTTGCCCTTGCTGCCCTTGCCTTTGGCAATGTGTCTAGGAAGAGGCTGCTG
Source organism: Lutra lutra (assembly GCF_902655055.1). NCBI lineage: Eukaryota > Metazoa > Chordata > Mammalia > Carnivora > Mustelidae > Lutra > Lutra lutra. The sequence continues at coordinate 27,803,808 of NC_062281.1, forward strand.
TGGCTGAGGTCAAAGAGGTTGCTGCCTGTGTTCGCCTCAAGGATTTTGATGGATTCCTGCCTCACTTTTAGGTCTTTCATCCATTTTGAGTCTATTTTTGTGTGTGGTATAAGGAAATGGTCCAGTTTTATTCTTCTGCATGTGGCTGTCCAACTTCCCCAACACCATTTGTTGAAGAGACTGTCTTTTTTCCACTGGACATTGTTTCCTGCTTTTTTGGAGATTAGTTGACCATAGAGTTGAGGGTCAATTTCTGAGCTCTCTATTCTGTTCCACTGATCTATATGTCTGTCTTTGTGCCAGTATGTCTGGATGATGACAGCTTTGTTTGTAATAGAACTTGAAGTCTGGCATTGTGATGCCACCAACTTTGGCTTTTTTTTTTTTTTCAACAGTCCTCTGACTATTTGAGTTCTTTTCTGGTTCCATATAAATTTTAAGATTATTTGCTCCATTTCTTTGAAAAAAATTGATGGTATTTTGATAGGGATTGCACTAAATGTGTAGATTGCTTTAGGTAGCATAGATGTTTTCATAATATTTGTTCTTCCAATCCATGAGCATGGAACGTTTTTCCATTTCTTTGTGTCTTCCTCAGTTTCTTTCATGAATCTTCTATAGTTCTGAGTACAAATCCTTTGCCTCTTTGGTTAGATTTATTCCTAGGTATCTTACGGTTTTAAGTGCAATTATAAATGGTATCAACATCTTAATTTCTCTTTCTTCTGTCTTGTTACTGGTGTATAGAAATGCAATTGATTTCTTTTTTTTTTTTTAGATTTTTTATTTATTTATTTGGCAGACAGAGATCGCAAGCAGGCAGAGAGGCAGGCAGAGAGAGAGAAGGAAGCAGGCTCCCTGCCGAGCAGAGAGCCTGATGCGGGGCTTGATCCCATGGACCCCGGGATCATGACCTGAGCTGAAGGCAGAGGCTTAACCCTCTGAGCCACCCAGGCGCCCCAAAATGCAATTGATTTCTGTGCATTGATTTTATATCATGACACTTTATTGAATTCTTATATGAGTTCTAGCAGCTTTGGAGTGGAGTCTTTTGGGTTTTCCACATAAAGTATCATATCAGCTTCAAAGAGTGAGAGCTTGACTTCTTTGAAAACTTGGATATTTTTATTTCTTTTTGTTGTCTGATTGCTGAGGCTAGGACTTCTAGTACTATGTTGAATAGCAGTGGTGATAGTGGACATCTCTGCTATGTTCCTGAACTTAGGGGGAAAAAAAATCTCAGTTTTTCCCCATTGAGAATGATACTCACTGTGGGTTTTTCAAAGATGGCTTTTATGATATTGTGGTGTGTACCCTCCATCCCTACATTGTGAAGAGTTTTAAGCAAGAAAGGGTGCTATATTTTGTCAAATGCTCTTTCTGCATCTACTGAGAGTATCATATGGTTCTTTCTTTAATTAACATAGTATATCACATTGATTGATTTGCAGATGTTAAACCAAACTTGCAGCCCAGGAATAAGTCCCACTTGATCCTGGCGAATAATCCTTTTAATGTACTGTTGGATCCTATTGGCTAATATTTTGGTGAGAATTTTGGCATCCATGCTTGTCAGGGATATTGGTCTGTAATTTTCCTTTATAGTGGGGTATCTGTGTAGTTTTGGGATCAAGGTAATGCTGGCCTCATAAAATGAGTTTGGAAGTTTTTCTTCCATTTCTATTTTTTGGAACAGTTTTAGAAGAATAGGTATTAATTCTTCTTTAAGTGTTTGGTAGAATTCCCTTGAGAAACCATCTGGACCTGGGATCTTGTTTGTTGGGAGATTTTTGATTACTGCTATAATTTCCTTCCTGGTTATAGGTCTGTTCAGGTTTTCTATTTCCTCCAGGTTAAGTTTTGGTCGTTTATACATCTCTAGGAATGGGTGCATTTCTTCCAGATGGTCTAATTTGTTGTCATATAGTTGCTCATAGTATGTTCTTAAAATAGTTTGTATTTCTTTGGTGTTGGTTGTGATCTCTCCTCTTTCATTCATGATTTTATTTATTAGGGTACTTTCTCTTCCTTTTTGATAAGTCTGGCCAAGGGTTATCAATATTATTCTTTCAAAGCACCAGCTTCTAGTTCCATTGATCTGTTCTACTGTTCTTTTGGTTTCAACTTCATTTGATTTCTGCTCTGATTATTATTATTATGAAAAATAATAATTTTTCTTCTGCTAGGTTTACGCTTTATTTGCTGTTCTTTCTCCAGCTCCTTTAGATGTAGGATTAGGTTGCATATTTGAGATCTTTCTTGTTTCTTGAGAAAGGCATGTATTTTTTTTTTAAGATTTCATTTATTTATTTGAGAGAGAGAGATCATGAGAAGGGAGAGGTCAGAGGGAGAAGCAGACTCCCCGCTGAGCAGGGAGCCTGATGTGGGACTCCATCCTGGGACTCCAGGATCATGACCTGAGCTGAAGGCAGTTGCTTAACCAACTGAGCCACCTGGGTGCCCTGAGAAACGCATGCATTGCTATATACTTTCCTCTTAGCATCTCCTTTGCTGTATCCCAAAGATTTTGAACAGTTGTGTTTTCATTTTCATTTGTTTCCATGATTTTTTTTTAAGGATTTTATTTATTTATTTGACAGACAGAGATCACGAGTAGGCAGAGAGGCAGGTGGGTGGGGGGAGCCAGCTTCCCGCTAAGCAAAGAGCCCAATGCGGCGCTCAATCTCAACCCTGAGATCATGACCTGAGCTGAAGGCAGAGGCTTTAACCCACTGAGCCACCCAGGCACCCTGTTTCCATGATTTTTTTTTAATTCTTTAATATCCTGATTGACCCATTTATTCTTTAGCAGGATGCTCTTTAGCCTTCATGTATTTGAGTTCTTTCCAATTTTACTCTTGTGATTGAGTTCTAGTTTCAAGGCATTGTGGTCTGAAAATATGCAGGGAATGATCCCTATCTCTTGGTACTGGTTGAGACCTGATTTGTGACCCAGTATGTAATCTATTTTGGAGAATGCTCCATGTGCACTAGTGAAGAACATGCATCCTGTTGTTTGGGATGGAATGTTCTGAATATATCTGTGAAGTCCAATCTGGTCCAGTGTGTAATTTAAAGCCCTTAGTTCTTTGTTGATCTTTTGCTTAGAAGATTTGTCCATTTCCATGAGGGGGGGGTGTTAAAGTCCTCTCCTATTATTACATTATTGTCAATGTGTTTCTTTGATTTTATTAATTGGATTATATTATTGGCTGCTCCCATGTTAGGGGCATCAATATTTACAATGGTTGGATCTTGCTGGATAGACACTTTGAGTATGCTATAATGTCCTTCCTCATTTCTTATTATAGTCTTTCATTTAAAATCTAGTTTTTCTGATATAAGGATTGCCACCCCAGCTTTCTTTTGATGTCCATTAGCATGGTAAATTGTTTTCTACCCCCTCATTTTAAATGTAGAGGTGTCTTTGGGTTTAAAATGAATCTCTTGCAGGCAACAGATCAATGAGTCTTATTTTTTTTTACCCAGTCAGTTATAGGGTGGCTAAATTTTTATAAAAATGATAAAAGTAGAATTGACATTTGTTGGTTTTGTACTATGTGCAGGATACTAGGCACAGTGAGTGCCCTCTCCGATGTTTAAAATTAGTCTTGAATTATCAAAACTTTTCAAAAATTTTGTTGGATAAAACTTGGTGTATTTTTATTGGTATATAATTTATGTTTATATTCAAGTTTTCATTTTTATGCTGCTTAGTTTGAAATTAATGAATAAGCACTTGTAAGCAGTACATATGTATATAAAATATATAATTTAAAATATTTAAAACATATTAAAGATCTCTTGTTATATGTAAAAAAAAATTTGCTAGAGAAGTATGCCCTTAATTTTTTTCTTCTTTTTTTTTTTTTTTTTTTTTGCTATTCTAGCTTTCTTTTCCTCCTCTGGATCTCAAATCTCAAGATATCTTGAGAATATTATCTCATTAATCTGTGAAACTTTTTGGTGACCTTGATGGCAAATGTTTTAGTCCCCATTTCACAGATGAAGAAAGTTGGATAGAGAAAGGTTAATTTATTTGTGTAAGTTGACACATCATGTCAGTTGCTGTGTTATTAGAAGGATGTAGGGTTCTTGTCTTGTTGGCTACTGTATTATCTATTATATCATTTTTGCAACATTGAGAAACAAAGCAACTCAGGATAAAATAAATTACCTCATAAGTTTCAACCACATTTTAGCCCTGCGGTTACAATCCCCCAACATAATATTGCTGATTCTAATATTCTTTATCCCAATCATCTTTAAAAACACACAACAGAAGGAAGAAATAAATAGACAAACAAAAGCATGGCTATATATGTATATATAGCCTTTAGTTATCATCTTAGCTGATATAATCACTTTCTCGAAAGGGAAGAATCTAAAAGAAGAGTTTAGGGATATTGGGGCGCCTGGGTGGCTCAGTGGGTTGGGCCGCTGCCTTCGGCTCAGGTCATAATCTCAGGGTCCTGGGATCAAGTCCCGCGTCGGGCTCTCTTCTCAGCGGGGAGCCTGCTTCCCTTCCTCTCTCTCTGCCTGCCTCTCTGCCTGCTTGTGATCTCTGTCTGTCAAATAAATAAATAAAATCTTAAAAAAAAAAAAAGAAGAGTTTAGGGATACAGAAATAATTATCAGTCTTGAAGAGAGAGTAACAAATTGAATAGGTTTGATTCTATCTATTTAGAAACAAGACTGAGTGGTCCATGGTGGATAAAATAAAGTATATCAAGTATATCTGGTTTTCTGCAGCTTCACTGACCCAACAGAGATCTATATAAACAAAAAATATTGTTTTATATACTTAAACTACTTGGTAATGAAATTTTTAAAAATTAAATTTTCTATTTTTTTCAAAAAGTTTTCTACATCTCTGACAGAGCAGGGTTAAAGGAAATTCCAATGCTGTCAAATATGATCAATGTAAACATACTAAAATATGCTTTCCATCTGAAAAATCTAAGACCAAGTTTATAAAACTTGTCATAAACTATGTTATCAATCCATAATCTAATGGACATCTTAAGCAAAAGCATCAATAATTTCATTTTTAAAGTACTTATTTTTTTCCTGATTGGCTGAAATGTTCATTTTATATTAAAAGAAATCATGTTGCATAAACTTCCTCTGGGAATCTAATTGGGAATCAGAGCTACATGTCAGTTGATAAATTCACAGATAATTAAGTCCTATTTTCTACATATTTGTGAAATGGAACTGGGGCTAGAATGGGTATCTGACTATCAGATACCATCCCACTATCTTTAGCACAGCTTTAGTGTTGGAGTGGAAGCAAGTGAGTCAACAAGGCTCAAACTGTATACTGATTCATAAGTCTAAGACCAGGGGAAGATGGGAAAGTTGTAAGTTGCTAATGCATAGGGACCACTGTCAAAGACAGTGTCTCCAGTTCTTCACCACCACCAAGGCCCTCTAGATATTTTGCACATATTCACTTGTGCTTTTGGATTCACCATAAAAAAAGATATGTCTGATCTGGGGGAGGGATGACTGACAGAGCACGGAGGATTTTGATAAGACTGAGAATATTCTGTAAGGTACCATAATGACAGAGAGATGCTATATTTATCTAAATCCATAGAATGTAACACACTAAAAGTGAAATGCAATGCAAACTATGGACTTTAGGTGATTATGATATGTCCATGTAGGTTTATCAGTTGTATCAAATATACCACTCTCATAGGGGATGTTGATAATGGGAAAGCCTATGCATGTGTGGTGGCAGGGGGTATATAGGAAATTTCTGTACCTTCCCCTCAATTTTGTTTTGAATGTAAAACTGCTATAAAATATTTTAATTAAAAAATGATGACATATAAAATAACAAATGAAAGAAAAGAAAGAAAAAGGAAGGGAGGAAGGAAAGAAGGATATCCTTTAAATAGTTCACCCATCTCAAAAGGAGGATGAGAAATAGGGAAGAGCTATTAGCTGACTCTCATATCCATGAGGAAGAAGAGCCAAAATCACCTAAGCCCAGCCTATATCAGCTGACAACCTAGTCAACTAAAAAGTACATAAGCTATAATGATAAATTTGGAATATTTTAAAAAATTTTAGTCCATCTCCTATTATGTATTTGTTATGTGCTATGTGTTTGCAAATCCTTTCATTCCCCACTCCTTAAACCCTTGCTTTGAGCAATAGAATGTGGTAGTATTAACTTATGCCTGTTGTTAGATAGCCTGAGCCACTTCTATACATTCTCTTGGAATCTTGCCACATTATGTGACAAGCAAAAGTACCCTGCTGAAGAACAAGAAACCATAAGGTTGTGAATATGGCTAATGTATTCATTCCAGCTGAGGTCCTAGAAGTGTAAGAAATCCTAACCAAGATCATCACTTTCGCTATCTGGTATGCAACCAACTTCAGTCTCATGAGAAGCCCAGATGAGGCCAGAAGTACCACTCAACCAGAACAGCCTAAATTACTGACTCACATATTTATAACTTATGGTTGGTTATTAGTCACTACAGTTTGGGAAGGTCTGCTGTGCTGCAATTGCTATATCATATTATAAGCAATTGTTGATTCATGTGCTTGAGTTTCAGGTTAGTTTGTTTTACTTCAAAGATAACTATGATGGTATATTTGTTAATGAATTTTCATGTTGTTTTAGAACAGAGAGAATTCTGTTCATCTCTAGCAAAATACTGGTTATATGGGGAAAGAAAATCACACCTACAAATTCCAAAGGGAGAAAACACCTCTTATCAATATCTACAATGGGACCCAGAAGAAAATTTCAAGAAATGATAGCATTCTCAATAGGACATAGAAAAACATATTGGAAACAAGTTTAAACCAATTTTTAAAAATGAGATATTAGAGCAAACATTAATGGCAAAATAATGAAACTAAAGAAAGTGGATAATCTCAGTCAAGATAATCAAGGTAATGCTTGAAGCATTATTAATGAAGCAATAGTAAAATCTTAGTGTCACTAATAGAGTTTTATTTCTTTCTCTCAATACAGATTTACTTCAGGTTAGTTTGAGAAGAGGCAGTTTTTTGTATTTCCCTCCAGGTATCTGATGTATAGGACAAAACTAATAATGGTGACATGGCATAGGGGGTTGGGGAAGATCATGCACTCTCCATCTACACTGGTTTTGGTTTTGATATAAGGTAATAATGGTCTCATCAAAATAATTTTGAAGTTATTTCCCCCTATTCCACTTTTTGAAAGAGGTGTGAAGGACTATTATTATTCTTTAAACACTTAGTAAGATTAAACAGTTAAGAAATCTGCATGATTTTCCTCTTTTTTATGCCTTCTAATTTCATTTTGAAGACTAGATTCTTTCACTAGTATATGTGGCTACTTTGAAATCAGATCCATCCCTTTCTCCAGTGTTCATTGTTGTGGTTGTTTAGTGGTACTCCTGATCTAATACTTTAAGGACTATATTCTTTGTCATATGTGACCAGTGCAGCTTCTGATTGCTTAGCTTAATAGTGGCTAATGATTGGAAAATATCTCCTTATTCAACTGGTACCATTAAGTTACCCAGTCTTTGCTGAGAACCTCTGTGTACATATTGGGGAACATACTCAACACTCACTTGACAACTCTGCTTTAGCTTTCAGTTCCTGTTTGCACAGAGCCTCAAGATCAGCTAGATGTGAGATATTTGGCCCATGTCAGGTCTTTCCTGAGTATGTATATAGCCTTAGCACACAACCCCACACACGTGTGTGGCTTTTTGGATCCCAGGAATATGTCAGAGTTTTTTTCTTTGTTTTGTTTTGTCAGAGAGAGAGGGGGAGAGAGAGCAAGCACAGGCAGACAGAATGGCAAGCAGAGGCAGAGGGAGAAGCAGGCCCCCCGCCAAGCAAGGAGCCCGACGCGGGACTTGATCCCAGGACGCCGGGACCACGACCCGAGCCGAAGGCACCCGCCCAACCAACTGAGCCACCCAGGCGCCCCTATGTCAGAGTTTTTAAAAGTCCTATGAACATCACATTCCTCATCTTTTCTTTTTAAGCTTTCATTACCCCAACTGTTATGCACTGCTCAGGCAGTCACAAAGATAAACACACTCCTGTTACTGATTTCAATAAACATCTCTGAAGAAAAGACAGACATTTTGACCTGGGTGAATTAGGACAAATACAGATGGGCTTGCAATTGTGGTCTTCCAGGGAAATAACAGACAGGTTAAATCATGCCCATTTGCTGGGAATGTGGCTTTGAAGGGAGATTTTCTCCTATTTTGTTCCACTCTAGTAGGTTCCAAGCTGTTGTTTTTTATTGTGATTGTTAGTTTTCAGGAGTACTATAAACTGGAGTAGGGAGAATGGGACTAGTGCAAGTTAAAGCAACACAAAGCTCACACTGCTTACCAATATCCTACTATCCCTAGACTGTTGCAAGCTTTTGCTTAGTTTCCAGAGTTGGGGAAAAGTTGTTTCTGATTTGGGGGCACATTTCCCTTATATTATAGAGGTCTTCAATCTGTCACCTTCACTAATATTCATGGTCTCAATCAATTTTCACTCATATTCATTGGATAAAATAAGTCTTAGGGCGCAAACCTCAAAGAATGCAGATATATAACCCCAACAGGAGCCTAGAAGAGAAAAAAAAAAAAAAAACAAAAGAACAAAACAAAACAAAAAAAATGGGAACACTTTTACACAGTTTTGTTTTTGTTTTTAGATTTTATTTATTTGACAGACAGAGATCACAAGTAGGCAGAGAGAGAGGGGGAGAAGCAGTCTCCCTCCTGAGCAGAGAGCCCAATACTGGGCTCGATCCCAGGACCCTGAGATCATGACCTGAGCCAAAGACAGAGTCTTAACCCACTGAGCCACCCAGGGGCCCCTTTTTACACAGTTCTAATTACTATTATAATCCTCTCTCTGATCACCAAATATTTGGTTATTCTACACACACACACACGCACACACACAAATATACTTACATCCTCACTGAAAGAGATAATCTAAAGTACCATAAATCTTGGCATCAGATTCCAAGTCCAGAATACCTGAGGCATATAGTTTTCTTTACTTTACGTCCATATATGAATACTTCTAATGTAATGAATTTGAACTAAAAGCCAATTATATACAATTCATGCCAATATCCACTGGTGGAAGATCAAAAACCTCACACCTTTACCTCTATTTAGAAAGAATAACATGGATGCCATGCCATAGTCATTGCCCATGGTAATTGGGGATTTTGCTGGGAAGTTTTTATGTCTTCTTCTAAGGATTAAGAAGTATTCTTTGGCAACACCTTTTTTTTTTTTTTTCCTGAAAGGAGTTTCCTAGGTTATTCCTTATTTGTTCTTAGCTCTAACTTAGCCTCTCTCTATTCTCATTATTTCTTAGCCCTGAAAAAGTGAGTTCTATTCTTCTGAGAACTATCAGAAAGATAACACAGTAAAAAAATAACAAATATTTGAAGGAAAAGAGTTTACAAGGCTGTGAAAGATTATGGACCCCAAAATAAGGAACACAAGGGAAACCTGTAAGTATTAACTCAAATTGTGAGACCATTTTTCCTCCAGAAGAAGACAGAGTGTATGAAAAAGCTAAATGAAACTTCTAAGAGGACACAGGTAGTCTAAGAGGACACACAAGAGTCCACTGTTTCAAAAAATAAGTTATTGAGACAACTTAGTCAGACTTATCTGAGTCCTCTTCTTGACTGGCTTCAGTCTTTGTAAATAATAAAGAAGATAATAGAAAATTAAGCAAAATTTATAAACAATCAAGAGAAGATAAAGTGATATTAAATATATTTTATAAAAAGCTTACAATCATGAGAGATTAGAATTAGAAATTAAAGGCAAAATGTGATAACAATTTATATGTATATATGATTGTTAATCATTTTAAAATGTGAAATATGAAATGCTGGTGAATGTGCAGAGCAAGGGAGCTATTTGTGGATTGCTGGTGGAAGAGTTCAGCACAACCAACCTCTGGAGACTATTTTATCACTATCAAGTAAATGTGAATGAATGCAAAATATATTTCTCATGAACTTTACTGCAAAGCATAAACACCTGATAATCTTTCATACACATCTATCAGGAGACATGTATGCCAATACTTGTCATAGGAAATGGTTACCATCTACCTTAAGTTCCATCAACACGATAATGGATAAATAAAATTTAATAATATAATAAGTTAATGCTAATCATTAATTAATATGAAATAAATTCATAAATATAATACAAAAAAGGACAATTATTTCAATATGATGTTTATACAAAGTTACTTTTTATTTTATCAATGGTAGAAGCCATGTTTAATGAGTAGTTGCCCTGTACCTAGAACTACGTATTTTATACAGTGCCTTAAAATACTCTATGAAGCTAGGTATATTTGTGATCATAAGAAACTTGAGGAGTGCCCAGGTGGCTCAGTCATTTATTTTTTTTTTAAAGATTTTATTTATTTATTTGACAGAGAGAAATCACAAGTAGGCAGAGAGGCAGGCAGAGAGAGAGGAGGAAGCAGGCTCCCTGCTGAGCAGAAAGCCTGATGTGGGGCTCGAACCCAGGACCTGGGATCATGACCTGAGCCGAAGGCAGCAGCTTAACCCACTGAGCCACCCAGGCGCCCCAGGCTCAGTCATTTAAACATCTGCTTTTGGCTCAGGTAATGATCCCAGGGTCCTAGGATTGAGCCCTATGTTGGGCTCCCTGCTCAGCAAGGAACCTGCTTCTCCTCTGTTGCTCTCTCTCTCAGACAAATAAATAAAATCTTTAAAAGAAAAAAAAAAAGGAAATTTGAGGGTAAGAGTACAAAGGACTAATTTCTCTGACATTAACTAAAGTGACATTTTTCTAGACATATTTCCCAAGGCAAGAGAAACAGAAGCAAAAATAAATTATTGGGACTCCACCAAAATAAAAATCTTTTACACAGCAAAGGAAACCAACAAAACAAAAAGACAACTCACTGATTGGGAGAAGATATATGCACATGTTAAATCTGATAAGAGGTTAATATTCACAATATGTAAATAACTTATACAACTCAACACCCACTAAAACACAAGTAATCTAATTTAAAAATGGGCAGAAGGGGCACCTGAGTGGCTCAGTCGGTTAAGTGTCTGCCTTCAGATCAGGTCATGATCCCAGGGTTCTGGGATCGAGCCCCACATCAGGCTCTCTGCTCAGTGGGAAGCCTGCTTCTCCCTCTCCCACTCCCTCTGCTTGTGTCTCTCTTCTTGTCAAATAAATAAATTAGAAAAAAAATTTAAAAATGGGCAGAAGATCTAAATAGACATTTCTTCAAAGACAACATACAGATGGGCAACAGACAATTGAAGTGATGCTCAGAATCACTAATTGTCAGGGAAATGCAAATGAAAATCACAATGAGATAGCATACACCTGCAGAATGGCTAAAAAAAGATAAGAAACAACCAGTGTTAGTGCGGATGTGGAGAAAAAAGAAAGCTTGTGCACTACTGATGAGAATGCAAATTTGTATAACTACTATGGAAAACAGTATGAGTGTTCTTCACACAATTAAAAACCGAATTACCATATGATCCTATAATTCCACTACTGGGTATTTACCCAAAGAAAATGAAAATACTAATTCAAAACTTAAATATACCTCGATGTTTATTACAACATTATTTACAATAGTCAAGATAGGAAACAACCTAAGTGTTCACCACCTGATGAATGAATAAGGAAGATGTGATACACATACATTGGAATATTATGCAGCCATAAGAAAGGATGATGTCTTGCCATTTGCAACAACATGGATAGAGTATTATGCTAAGTGAAATAAGTCAGAATAAGAAAGACAAATATCATGTGATTTCAATCAAACGTGGAATCTAAAAAAAAAATGAATAAACAAACAAAAAGCAGAATCAGACCTATGAATACAGAGAACAAAGTGGTGATGGCTGCCAGAGGGAAGAGGGGTGGAAGGATGGGCTAAATGGATATAGGGGTGGGAGATATAGATTTCCAGCTATGGAATGAATAAGTAATATTAATAAGGACACAGCATAAGGAATATAGTTAATGATATTGTAATAGTGCTGTATGGTGACAGATGGTGGTGAGCACTGCATAACATTTACAGAATTTGAATCACTGTGTTGTATACCCAAAACTAAGAGAACATTGTGTGTCATTCAGACTAAAAAAAAAATTTTTAAAAAGGAATTTGAGGGGGCCTCTCAGTGGCTCAGTCAGTTAAGTGTCTGCTTTTGGACTAGATCATGACCTCAGGGTCCTGGGATTGAGCACCACATCAGGCTCCCTGCTCAGCAAGAAGTCTACTTTTCCCTCTCCCTCTGTCCCTCCCCTTCTGCTCATGGTCACTCTCTCTCTCAAATAAATAAAGAAAACTCTTTTAAAAACTTGAGGGTAAGAAAGCTTAAAAACAAAGATAAAAAAGTGTAAGCAGCTTTTCTAAGTTAAATCATTATCATGTAACTGATTTACAATAGAATCTGAGGTCTAATCCCTGAACCTATGTTCTTGATCACTTTGGTATGGTGCTTGAAAGTAAAATATTGTTGTGATTTCTTTTGCTATTTAGTTATTTTTATCATATATAAATTAGTTACATGTTAAGGGTGATAAATCTTCATTAGTTTTATGTGTTGAGAGTATATGTTCATGTATCTGAAGTTTGTTCTAAAATTATATATTTATGCATACATATAAGAAGTATATACTCATGTATTGATATATATGTACATTATACTGACATAGCTGTAGATGAGAATAGGGGGAGGATAAAGAGAACTAATATGATATTGACTATACCCTGGACCTGAATTTTACTGGTTTTTGTTTTGCTTTGGTTTCTTATCATATCAATCATGAACATGTAGACATATACTTTCTTCACTTCCCTGAAAAGGAAATATGGAAATATCAGGTTGAAGGTCAGGTAAAATATGTTAGGTAAGTATATTGAACTGTCAGTGAAGTCCAATATTTACTGAGGTTAGGATGGTAAGAATGTTGATGGTAGTCAGAGAGTGGGATGTTTGAAACTAACATTGTGGAGGCATTAAACTTCATGGTGATGATAAATTTGAGGTCCTGACAATAAGCAGTGGGCCTCATATTAGGTGGAAGATGAAATTATAGAATAAGAGGAGGTAATGGAAATGAGAAGTTGGGTTCTAGAAGGATCAACTTCATATTTATTAAATCACAAAATACAATGACAAGAGCAATGTGGATAAGAGTAACAAGAGTCCAAAAGCAAAGATCTTCAAGGTTCAAAGGATGGGTGTGTGTCACAGACAGTACATGAGTCTAAAAGGCATATTGGGAGAGATCTGATAATATGGGATCCCAAAACCTGGGAGGAGAAATGAAAAATAGAATGGAAGCAGCAATAAACACATAGAGCTTATTTTGACTTCTCCATGCTGTGGTATGCATATTATGGCAGAAAAAATAATGGCATTACTTAAAAATCTACAAGGAACACTTAGTGTAGAGCCACGTTTCATTCCAAGTAAGAAAGAGAATTGAATGTTCACAGAATTTGAGACTATAAAGACTTGAAGACTGAAGCTTTAGTTCTGGAGGGTAAAGTGAGAAGGTCTAAAGAGTGCTATGAGGAAAGTAAATGTAAATAAATAAATAAATAAATAAATAAATAAATAAATAAATAAAGCATGAGGATTACAGTTGGATGAAAGAGATGCCTTGAGAGTTCTGAGAGTTTTCTTATAAGTTATGTGGAAGGAAAGGAGGCATAGATTACAGCAGAGGTTCCCAAAAGCAGTTATACTAGTAGAGAGCCTGTGATTATTGCTTTGGAAAAGGATAGGAGTATCTTGTAGGGGCATTCAGCATTGTGAGATTTCAATTAATTTAGCTGTTGCCAATGAAAGATAGAGATAGAAACAGAGATGGGCAGTGGGGAGGGCAGAGAGAGAGAAAAAAAAATTATAATACATGAGATGGAAAGTCAATAGAACATTATTTTGATCTTAAAGCTGGGTTCAAAAATGCCAACTTCTTCTTTTAAGTGTTAAGTTTTAAGCTGGGAACTATATGACAAAAACCTTGTAGAGCATACACTGGCAGTGATGTGGAATGGATTGAACAGGGAAGAGACCAGGAACAGGAGGGAGGCTGAAGACAACCTGTGTTTAAAGTAAATTAAGTGGTTGCAGTGGGAATGAAATAGAGAAAACATTAGCAAAACACTGTGAAGAACTGATAGGACATGGTGAGAAAATTTCCTATGGACATAAAATCATGAGATCTGTGAAGATGTGATGTTCTACAATTTCCAAAGTCGTTCAGAATATATTTGTTTAACAATAATAGAAAAATTGTATCTGTATTCTGAAGAGACCAAATTATTTTTTAATTGACTAAAGCTTTGTGTTAGGTTTTAAAAATTTGGGAAACATTTATTTTATTCAAAATAAAAGTTGCAGTAAGATTTGGTAAGACATTACTTGGTTTTTGTGAAGTATGCTATTATTTTCACCATTTAGCAGCTTGTTAGATCATAATTCTCAAAATAAAAAATTCAGGTTTAGGGGCACCTGGGTGGCTCAGTGGGTTAAAAAATTCAGGTTTGGAGTGCATTACTCAGTCCTGAAGGATATTTTACTGGAAAAAATATGGTATTGTGCTGTTCAAATAGAACTTTTTAATGAGTTCTTTTTTATTTTACTTTGGTTTTATGCTTATTGAAAGCATTGATTTTATGAGGGTTTCAAAATTATTATTCCTGCTGCTATATTATAAGTAGAAAGTGCATTAGTCTGAGTCACAGAGCTAACTTTGTTAAATTGGTTAATTGTGATATAGTATGCACAGCTTGAATGTGAAAATAATTATAATTTGCATATGTATGTTAAACAAAAAATAAACCTAACAATTCTTTGTAGCTGAAGGAAAATATATTTATTACAAGGCATCTATACAAGATTTATTCTAACATAGAAATTAGTAATTCTACATACACAATATTTAACTCAGTTTTTCCCTGTGAATTATGGACATGGTGAATATATTTCTAAATTAATACCTACTAGGCAAAATCTGAAGAACTAAGTCAAACTTGTGTGGGGGTGTGCTACTAAAACATTTTTTTTTAAGTTAGAAGTGTCTCAACTAGTCTTCGGATATGTACTAGTACAGCAAAAAATATTTTGAAAGAGGGTGGTTTTATAAATCAATTCAAAATCTGGTTCCACCACTTTCTAATTATTAGACCTCTTGTAATTTTTTTTCCTGTCTCCTCATTTGTAAAATAACGATAAGCCATATGTCCTACAAGGGTGAATTCAAAATCAGTAGTGATATTTATAAAAGAGAGATCACAGAGCCTTGGAGACTGTGACTGATGATGATAGTCATATTAATGATACAATAGATAATATTTATTGAGCATTTATGTATCAGTGATAACAAAGTGTTTTTTATACATTTTTGTCAAAATTTCTTCAAGACAACTCTATGTAGAATGTAATATTTTAGCTTTCACTTTAGAGATGAAGAAATTGAAACTTAAAATGTTTGCATAACTGGTTCAAAGCTACACTAACTTAAAAAAAAAGTGAAGCTAGATTATAAAATCAAGCCTGAATCAATCTGAGACTTAATAACGTTGATAGGTTGTCATGCTAATAAAATACATTCTCTCCATCTTCCATCGCTCTAAATTTTATATTCTAATTTTGGCTAAGATATATATTCTACTTACCATAGTTAAATAAAAATATGCTTTGAAAGTCCTATAGTTAAAAGAGGCAGATTTGGGATCTTACTCAAGTAGTTTGAAATGATCTCTAGACTCTCTATGGAATTACAGGTTTCATTTTGTTCATACTCTTAGGTAACTTGCTAATGTTCCATAGTTCTCAGTATTTTAGTTCCTGTCTTTGAAAACATTTTCTCTTTTTGCTTTCATATTTTCTTTAATTAAAATCTATATTCCTTTTTATAAGATGCAAATAATATCACACTCTAGTGTCTCCCTCAAAAGTCCAATCTCAAGCACTGTAGCAACAATGGAATCATATCAAACTACTTATGTTTTCTTTAATATGCTTGTTGCTTTACGCTTCCTTGCTTGTATGTGTTATTATCATCACTTAACCAACTCATTAAATACTTCTTGAATTAGCTAAAAGAATAAAAATGAGAAAAGTATATAAAATTATTAACATCATGCCTAGTACATAGTACCTGCTTATTATGTATTTCTATTTTAGTTTGTACTACATCAGACCAAAATTGTGTTGGTATCTTTGCCTCTTTGCTTTCTCTAACTAAAAAATTTGTCCAGAATCTAGTCATTCACCACATCCACTGTTACCACATTAATCCAAGCCAAGATAATTCTCTTTCATCTGAATTAAAGTGGGTGTTTAGCTAATCTGCCATACTCAATCTTTATAGTCTTTTACTTTTTTCAAATGACAGCAAGAGTGATCTTATTAAAACTGATGGGTTGGGGTGCCTGGGTGGCTCAGTGGTTTAAGGCCTCTGCCTTTGGCTCGGGTCATGATCCGGGGTCCTGGGATCGAGCCCCACATCAGGCTCTCTGCTCAGCGGGGAGCCTGCTTCCTCCTCTCTCTCTGCCTGCCTCTCTGCCTACTTGTGATCTCTGTCTGTCAAATAAATAAAATCTTAAAAAAAAAAAACTGATGGGTAAAATCCCTCCTCAAAATATTAATATTCCCGGGCACCTGGGTGGCTCAGTTGTTAAGCGTCTCATCTGCCTTCGACTCAGGTCATGATCCCAGGGTCCTGGGATTGAGCCCCGAGTCACAGGAAGCCTGATTCTCCCTCTCCTACTCCCCTTGCTTGTGTTCCTTCTCTCACTGTGTCTCTCTCTGTCAAATAAATAAAACCTTAAAAAAAATACTAACATTATGCTTAGCGAAATAAGTCAATCGGAGAAAGACAACTATCATATGATCTCCCTGATAGGAGGAAGTGGAGATGCAACGTGGGGGGTTTGGGGGGTAGGAAAAGAATAAATGAAACAAGATGGGATTGGGAGGGAGATAAACCATAAGGGACTCTCAATCTCACAAAACAGAGGGTTGATGGGGGAAGGAGGTCAGGAGAGGGTGGTGGGATTATGGACATTGGGGAGGGTATGTGTTATGGTGAGTGCTGTGAAGTGTGTAAACTTGATAATTCACAGACCTGTACCCCTGGGACTAATAATACATTATATGTTTATTAAAAAAAATACAAAAAAATAAAAATAAGGGGCACCTGGGTGGCTCAGTGGGTTGGGCCCCTGCCTTCCGCTCAGGTCATGATCCCAGGTCCTGGGTTCGAGCCCTGCATCGGGCTTTCTGCTCAGCGGGGAGCCTGCTTCCTCCTCTCTGCCTGCCTCTCTGCCTGCTTGTGATTTCTCTCTGTCAAATGAATAAATAAAAAAATCTTAAAAAAAAATAAAAATAAATACTAACATTCCCTTAACTTATCATTTCATGTACTATATATTTTTTTCTCTCTCCACCCTTCCCACTGCCTATCTCTATTTCTGTATCTTTCACTCTATTCCTGCTGTACCTATACTAACCTTCCTTATTGTTCTTTGCATATACTGGGCATAATCCTATTTCAGGAATGTGTGAACAGGCAGCCTTATCTTCCCAAAACACTCTTCTCCTGATATCTGCATGGTTCACTTGTCCATATCTTTTGAGTCTTTCCCAAAAAATCAGATCTTTGATGAGATTTTGTTTGTTTTTATCATCACCTAACATGCTACTGTCTCACTTATTTATACTGCATATTACCTAACTTTCCCAACAGACCATGAAAGACTAGAATTTTGTTTGTTTTTATATCAACAGAGTCAGACACATAAAAAACATCCAATAATATTTGTTAAATGAATATATTAACTTCTTCATTTTACTCATGATTAAATAATGAACAGTTTAGTTCCCTAGATTATCATAACCTCTTCCCAAACATAATAGGATAGCAAGTGATACTCAGATTATTTTGGTTGCAATGAACAAATATCCAGTTTATACTACCTAGTGAGAAAGGAATTATTTGTTTAATTAACTTGTAAAGGTAGGACTCTGTAGTTATGCCATCCACAGTCAGGAGCTCTGAACCACCAAGGCTCTTCAATTCTTTATTTTGGTTATATTCTTTCCCACTGTCAGGAGCCTATCTCTGAATGGGAGAAACAGGGTCATCTCCATGGACATGAAAGCCATGTAGCTGCACAGAGCTCTGTGCTCAGAAGAACCCTGTACTTGGTTTAAAATTCTCCTGTTACTGTTTCGATATTTGAACAATGAGCCCTCTATTTTCATCTTGCCTTAGGCACTCAACATTATGTAGCTGGTACTCAGTAAAGCCCATGGTCCAATCAGCTATGGACTCTCTTCACACAATTTATCTACTCTCAGAACAAAGGTTTTCTTCTTCCTCCTTCATTTGCTACTAGTGTCGGTTCAAGATATACTGGGACTCTACCGACCCACATTGAGAAATTTCTCATTTCTCTACAAAGAATTGTATTTGGAAAGGAAGAGACACTTAAGGAGATGAAAGTTTCTCTTGGAAAAAGGGGAGATCCAGGTGTAAATAAGGATACAACCACAAGATAGAATTTGAGAAGTGATACCAATCAAATAAAAATAATATAGGTACATTACCTTATAGAAATGTTGACATTTGAGAAAGTATCAATTTTGTTAACAATTCCTCTCTTGTTTACACATTTAATCTTCTCTCATTTATGAACATTACAACCACTATGAAATCTTGTTATGTAAATCTTTACCCATATTTTGATATTTTTCTTAGAATGAAGTCATAGAAACTGAATTTATAATTTATATTATATGAATAAATTTAGGCTTTTGATTCATATTTTCAAATTGAATCCAATAAACATTATGACAATTTATGTCCTTATCAATCATGAAGGTACTATATTCTACATATATTTCTCAGACTTCAATATACCTAAAACACATCCTTAAACATAATTTGATAGGTTAAAAAAAAATCTCTACAACCTATGTATATTGATTTGCCTTTCTTTGATTCCTAGCAAGGCAGAACATAGTTGTTATATATTAGTTGTTTCATGCTTCATATTTCTAACTTATGTTCTTTGGTCATCTTTTTTTTTTTTTAATCAGTTGATAGGGAGGGTTTTAGTTTTGTCTTTTTCACAATTGTGGCAAACAGTTTTCTATGATGATTTATGTGTATTTCTTTTATGTTTGATTTACAATGAACCTTTGATGTATTGGTTTTTTGGGGGGGTGGGGTGACTATATTATACTATTTTAACTATATTATACTATATTATATTATACTATATTATATTATAATGACTATATTATACTGTGACTTCTGTAATACTCCAAATGTAAAATTTCAAACTTAAGTTTATAAAATAATTCTTTTTTTTTTAAGATTTTTTATTTATTTATTTGACAGAGAGAGATCACAAGTAGACAGAGAAGCAGGCAGAGAGAGAGAGAGGGAAGCAGGCTCCCTGCTGAGCAGAGAGCCCGATGCGGGACTCGATCCCAGGACCCTGAGATCATGACCTGAGCCGAAGGCAGCGGCTTAACCCACTGAGCCACCCAGGCGCCCCTATAAAATAATTCTTATAAATCAATTTCATCAAAAAACCATTAACTATCCACCTAAATCCTGATAGCTGACTCCTACAAAGTTGTATATCAATCTCACAAATTGGCAAAGGAATGGATTAAACCTGTCATGATTCTAAGCCTGTTTCCATGCACAAAGCACATGATCATCACTTCTCTTTGTCTTTTCTTTTACTCTTTTCTAAATAATGTTATTGAATATGAATCATCTGAATTTGAAGAGCAAGTTACCAATGAGAAAGAAAGTACATGGAGATAGGCTCCACAGCAGCACTGCCTTGAAATTCTTCTGGTGTCATCGACAATTTCCTAAATTTCACATACACGCTCTGAGAAACTATAAACAAAATAAAACAGAAACAGCAAAGGGGGAACAAACATAAGATTCACTATTTCTACATTTATTTATTTAACATTCTGTCTGACTCAAGAAAGAAAAATAGCACAAGAAAGAGAAATAGGTGGATTAAGATTGGAGAAGATAATAAGAAAGAAAGTAAATAGAAGATAATAAAAATAAGAAAATATTCATTATTTGTAAGTAATGACTGTTTAGCTAGAAAACAAAAAGTTTTAGAAATTATTGGAAATAAGTGAATTTAGCAAGGTTGTTAAAAGTAAAGTCAATATACAAAACTCAGTTGTATATTATATATACTAGCAACAAACAAAGAAAATTAAAAAAAAAAAACTTCTGAGAAATGTAATTAGACTCTAATAGGAAACACACACCAGAAAGTCTAAAATTAAGAAGAACTTCAAAGCTAAGTGTTGGTTATAGTGTGTAGCAATTGGAATTTTCTGTTTCTGATGAAAGTCTAAAATAGTACAATTGCTTTAGAATATTGACTCATTGTATGAAAGCTAAATATATGCGAATACAATAAATCATTAGTTCCCTCTCTGAATCAGAAATTATTACCTCTATCCACCAAAAAAAATCACAAATATTTATAATGGTTTTACTTGTAATAGTCATAACTGGAAACAACTGTCCATCAAATATGGAAGAGTTAAATATATTGTGATATATTTGTATATGAGAATATTAAAGAGCAATAGAGAAGAATGAACTCCTGACATGCAGCTTGGATAAACTCATAGGCAGAACTTTTAGGGAAAGAATTAGTAAAATAATTTTTATTATTTATTAATTATTTATTATTTATTAATAAGTAATCTGTAATTTCTATTACAAATTCAAAAACAGACTAAAGTAACCTGTGGTGGGAGTCAAAAGAACAATAACCATTATGGGGTTTACTGTTTGATAACTTTCTGGTGTGGAAATATTCTACATTTTTATCTGACTGGTAGATGTATATGTAAATGTTTATGTGAATATTTTCTAAATGTGAGCTTAAGATTATTAAAATTTATTTTTTAAGCTTTATCACAATAAATGATTATCCAAAATAGGTTATATAGTATTGCTTTCTTTTTTCCTGATTCAGCAATACATATTCACCTACATTCTCATTCTGAAGAAACATCCTGGGAAGCAGAATGCTGTTGTTATGTCACGATGGTACCACGTTAATTTTACCAAGAATATGAAGGAGGGGCACCTGGGTGGCTCAGTGGGTTAAAGCCTCTGCCTTCGGCTCAGGTCATGATCTTGGGGTCCTGGATCGAGCCCCGCGTCGGGTTCTCTGCTCAGTGGGGAGCCTGCTTCCCTTCCTCTCTCTCTGCTTGCCTCTCTGCCTACTTGTAATCTCTGTCTGTCACATAAATAAATAAAATCTTAAAAAAAAAAAAAAGAATATGAAGGAAAATGGTGCCTGGGTGGCTCAGTTGCTTAAGCGACTGCCTTCAGCTCAGGTCATGATCCTGGAGTCCTGGGATTGAGTCCTGCATCAGGCTCTCTGCTCAGCAGGGAGTCTGCTTCTCCCTCTGACCCTCCCATTATTGTGCTCACTCTCTATGTCTTTCTCTCTCTCATATAAATAAAATCTTTTAAAAATATGAAGAAAAAATGGTGGTAGATCCAAACTAACAATTAAATACATACACATTTACTAGAATAATCCTCCTATAATCCTTGAACTCCAGCCCACTCATAGGTCACTAAGTATTTTTAATACAGAAGTGACCCTGAACTTCTCAGTTTGACTTTGAAGATGTGTTTTTGATCCTCTCTACCTCCAGATACTAGAGAATCTGAGTGATTTTCTCAAGATCCTCTAAAAACAAAATAAATGAATTATTTTGTAAATATCACATTATGAATATGAAAAACTCATTTTGCTTATATTTCCCCTTAAAATAAGTGAGGGAATGCATCTACATAAATTTTCCATTAACTCTGGAAAGGTCATTGTATTTTTATAGTCCCCGAAGATTTTAACTAAAATATTTAAGACCATTCAACTAAATAAAATGTATGCATATTAAAACAGAAAGAAAATCCTGATCCAATCAATGTTATTTTTAAGAGGAATGAGCACAGTGCTCATGAGAGATGAGTGAAACTCAAAAATACAAGAAACTATAAAGAATCTTACTCATGCACTAAGAATTTGCACTCTAAATCTTTGCATTTTTTCCCATTATATTATAGGCTTTGGGGGTAAGTTATCCTTTTTCCTATGTCTTATTTATAAATGAAAACACTTGCTCCCATTGTTTATTGAGCTAGTTTAGTCCATGACTGTTAGCAAATAGCAGTTAACTAGGGCTTAAACAATTTTTTTAAAATTTTTTATAAACATATAATGTATTATTAGACCCAGGGGTACAGGTCTGTGAATTGCCAGGTTTACACACTTCACAGCACTCACCATAACACATATCCTCCCCAATGTCCATAACCCCACCACCCTCTCCCTACGCCCCTCCCCATAGCCCCCCTCAGTTTGTTTTGTGACATTAAGAGTCTCTTATTGTTTGTCTCCCTCCCGATCCCATCTTGTTTCATTTATTCTTTTCCTACCCCCCAAACCTCCACGTTGCATCTCCACTTCCTCCTATCAGGGAGATCATATGATAGTTGTCTTTCTCCAATTGACTTATTTTGCTAAGCATAATACCCTCTAGTTCCATCCACGATATTGCAAATGGCAAGATTTCATTTCTTTTGATGGATGCATAGTATTCCATTGTGTGTGTGTGTGTGTGTGTGTGTGTGTGTGTGTGTGTGTGTATACCACAGCTTCTTTATCCATTCATCTGTTGATGGACATCTAGGTTCTTTCCATAGTTTGGCTATTGTGGACATTGCTGCTATGAACATTAGGGTGCACGTGCCCCTTCGGATCACTATGTTTGTATCTTTAGGGAAAATACCCAGTAGTGCAATTGTTGGGTCGAAAAGTAGCTCTATGTTCAACTTTTTGAGGAACCTCCATGCTGTTTTTCAGAGTGGTTGCACCAGCTTGCATTCCCACCAACAGTGTAGGAGTGTTCCCCTTTCTCTGCTTTCTCACCAGCATTTGTCATTTCTGGACTTGTTAATTTTAGCCATTCTGACTGGTGTGAGGTGGTATCTCATTGTGGTTTTGATTTGTATTTCCCTGATGCCGAGTGATGTGGAGCACTTTTTCATGTGTCTGTTGGCCATCTGGATGTCTTCTTTGCAGAAATGTCTGTTCATGTCCTCTGCCCATTTCTTGATTGGATTATTTGTTCTTTGGGTGTTGAGTTTGATAAGCTCTTTATAGATTTTGGATACTAGCCCTTTATCTGATATATTGTTTGCAAATATCTTCTCCCGTTCTGTGAGTTGTCTTTTGGTTTTGTTAACTGTTTCCTTTGCTGTGCAAAAGCTTTTGATCTTGATGAAGTCCCAATAGTTCATTTTTGCCCTTGCTTCCCTTGCCTTTGGCAATGTTCCTAGGAAGAAGTTGCTGCAGCTGAGGTCGAAGAGGTTGCTGCCTGTGTTTTCCTCAAGGATTTTGATGGAGTCTTTTCTCAGATTGAGGTCCTTCACCCATTTTGAGTCTATTTTCGTGTGTGGTATAAGGAAATGGTCCAACTTCATTTTTCTGCATGTGGCTGTCCAATTTTCCCAACACCATTTGTTGAAGAGGCTGTCTTTTTTCCATCGGACATTCTTTCCTGCTTTGTTGAAGATTAGTGGACCACAGAGTAGAGGGTCTATTTCTGGGCTCTCTATTCTGTTCCATCAATCTATGTGTCTGTTTTTTGTGCCAGTCTTGATGATGACAGCTTTGTAATAGAGCTTGAAGTCTGGAATTGTGATGCCACCAACTTTGGCTTTCTTTTTCAATATTCCTTTGGCTATTCGAGGGCTTTTCAGATTCCATATAAATTTTAGGATTATTTGCTCCATTTCTTTGAAAAAAATGGATGGGGTTTTGCTAGGGATTGCATTAAATATGTAGATTGCTTTAGGTAGCATAGACATTTTCACATATTCTTCCAATCCATGAGCATGGAACATTTTTCCATTTCTTTGTGTCTTCCTCAATTTCTTTCATGAGTACTTTATAGTTTTCTGAGTATAGATTCTTTGCTTCTTTGGTTAGGTTTATTCCTAGGTATCTTACGGTTTGGGGTGCAATTGTAAATGGGACTGACTCCTTAATTTCTCTTTCTTCTGTCCTGTTGTTGGTGTAAAGAAATGCAACCGATTTCTGTGCATTGATTTTATATCCTGACACTTTACTGAATTCCTGTACAAATTCTAGCAGATTTGGAGTCTTGTGGGTTTTCCACATATAGTATCATATCATCTGCAAAGAGTGATAATTTGACTTCTCCTTTGCCAATTTGGATGCCTTTAATTTCTTTTTGTTGTCTGATTGCTGAGGCTAGGACTTCTAGTACTATGTTGAATAGCAGTGGTGATAATGGACATCCCTGCCGTGTTTCTGACCTTAGCAGAAAAGCTCTCAGTTTTTCTCCATTGAGAATGGTTTTTGCAGTGGGTTTTTCATAGATGGCTTTGATAATATTGAGGTATGTGCCCTCTATCCCTATACTTTGAAGGGTTTTGATCAGGAAGGGATGCTGTACTTTGTCAAATGCTTTTTCAGCATCTATTGAGAGTATCATATGGTTCTTGTTCTTTCTTTTATTAATATATTGTATCACATTGATTGATTTGCGGATGTTCAACCAACCTTGCAGCTCTGGAATAAATCCCCCTTGGTCGTGGTGAATAATCCTTTTAATGTACTGTTGGATCCTATTGGCTAGTATTTTGGTGAGAATTTTTGCATCTGTGTTCATCAAGGATATTGGTCTGTAATTCTCTTTTTTGATGGGATCCTTGTCTGGTTTTGGGACCAAGGTGATGCTGGCCTCATAAAAAGAGTTTGGAAGTTTTCCTTCCATTTCTATTTTTTGGAACAGTTTCTGGAGAATAGGAATTAATTCTTCTTTAAATGTTTGTAGAATTCCCCTGGGAAGCCATCTGGCCCTGGGCTCTTGTTTGTTTGGAGATTTTTGATGACTGTTTCAATCTCCTTACTGGTTATGGGTCTGTTCAGGTTTTCTATTTCTTCCTGGTTCAGTTGTGGTAGTTTATATGTCTCTAGGAATGCATCCATTTCTTCCAGATTGTCAAATTTGCTGGCGTAGAGTTGCTCATAATATGGCCTTATAATTTTTTGTATTTCTTTGGGGTTGGTTGTCATCTCTCCTCTTTCATTCATGATTTTATTAATTTGGGTGCTTTCTCTTTTCTTTTTGGTAAGTCTGGACAGGGGTTTATCAAACTTATTAATTCTTTCAAAGAATCAGCTCCTAGTTTCATTGATATGTTCTATTGTTTTTTGCTTTCTATTTCATTGATTTCTGCTCTGATCTTTATTATTTCTCTTCTCCTGCTGGGTTTACGCTTTCTTTGTTGTTCTTTCTCCAGCTCCTTTAGGTGTAGGGTTGGGTTGTGTATTTGAGACCTTTCTTGTTTCATAAGAAAGACTTGTATCACTATATATTTTCCTCTCAGGACTGCCTTTGCTGTGTCCCACAGATTTTGTTTGCTGTGTCCCACTGTCTTGTTTTCATTATCATTTGTTTCCATGCATTTTTTCAATTCTTCTTTAATTTCCTGGTTGACCCATTCATTCTTTAGAAGGATGCTGTTTAGTCTCCATGTATTTGGGTTCTAACCAGGCTCAAAAAAGGCATGGAAGATATTAGAGAAACCCTGTCTGGAGAAATAAAAGCCCTTTCTAGAGAAATAAAAGAATTAAAATCTAACCAAGTTGAAATTTAAAAAAGAGCTCTTAATGAGGTGCAATAAAAAATGGAGGCTCTTACTGCTATGATAAATGAGGCAGAAGAAAGAATTAGTGATATAGAAGACCAAATGACAGAGAATAAAGAAGCTGAGCAAAAGAGAGACAAACAACTACTGGATCATAAGGAGAGAATTCAAGAGATAAGTGATACCATAAGATGAAACAACATTAGAATAATTGGGATTCCACAAGAAGAAGAATGAGAGAGGGGAGCAGAAGGTATATTGGAGAGAAATATTGTAGAGAATTTTCCTAATATGGCAAAGGGAACAAGCATCAAAATCCAGGAGGCACAGAGAACCCCCCAAAATCAATAAGAATAGGTCCACACCCTGTCATCTAATAGTAAAATTTACAAGTCTTAGCAACAAAGAGAAAATCCTGAAAGTAGCCTGGGAAAAGAAGTCTGTAACATACAATGGCAAAAATATTAGATTGGCAACGGACTTATCCACAGAGACCTGGCAGGCCAGAAAGAACTGGCATGATATATTCAGAGCACTAAATGAGAAAAATTATGCAGCCAAGAATACTATATCCAGCTAGGCTATCATTGAAAATAGAAGGAGAGATAAAAAGCTTCTAGGACAAACAAAAACTGAAAGAATTTGCAAACACCAAACCAGTTCTACAGGAAATATTGAAAGGGGTCCTCTAAGCAAAGAGGGAGCCTATAAGTAGTAGATCAGAAAGGAACAGAGACAATATAAAGTAACAATCATCTTACAGCAATACAATGGCACTAAATTCATATCTCTCAATAGTTACCCTGAATGTAAATGGGCTAAATGCCCCAATCAAAAGACACAGGGTATCAGAATGGATAAAAAAACCAAAACCCATCAATATGCTGCCTACAAGAAACTCATTTTAAACCCGAAGACACCTCCAGATTTAAAGTGAGGGGGTGGAAAACAATTTGTCATGCTAATGGACATCAGAAGAAAGCTGGGGTGGCAATCCTTATATCAGATCAATTAGATTTTAAGCTAAAGACTATAATAAGAGAGGAGGAAGGACACTATATCATACTCAAAGGGTCTGTCCAACAAGAAGATCTAACAATTTTAAATATCTATGCCCCTAACGTGGGAGCAGCCAACTATATAAACCAATTAATAACAAAATCAAAGAAACACATCGACAATAATACAATAATAGTAGGAGACTTTAATACTCCCCTCACTGAAATGGACAGATTGTCCAAGCAAAAGATCAATAAGGAAATAAAGTTCTTAAATGACACACTGGACCAGATGGACATCACAGATACATTCATAACATTCCATCCCAAAGCAACAGAATACACATTCTTCTCTAGTGCACATGGAACATTCTCCAGAATAGATCACATTCTTGGTCCTAAATCAGGTCTCAACCGGTATCAAAAGATTGGGATCATTCCCTGCATATTTTCAGACTACAATACTCTGAAGCTACAACTCAATCACAAGAGAAAATTTGAGTTAAACACATTTTAACCTAACCTCCTTAGCACTGCATTATGCCAAGGGATATTCACATTATGAGTTCATACTACTGGAGAAGTAGAGTCTTTAGCTTTTAGACAGAAAATACTGTATGAAGACATATTATTCACTTGATTGAGAAAGAAATTGAAACTCATATAGATTACTTAAAGGAAAGGAAGGATTGAAGTGAAAAATACTGGTGTAATTATAAAATAAAGATCTTCCTAATTGGGGATTAGTCTAAAATGTTTGTCAGGGAGGAAATGAGATTTAAGTGGAATTCTAATAACTACCAATAATAGATTTAGTGATAATAAGCAAGGAGGATATGAAACAGTGGTGGAGTCCTATAGCATGGCTGATGGTTAGGGGGAAAGAATTTCACATTTATTGATCACTTTCTATTGTATCAGTGTGATAAAAGCATTAATTAAGGACAGATGAGTGATTTTTACAAAACATGGCAATGCCATTTACCTCACTAGAATAAAAGTATAAATTTCTAATATGAAGAAAGAATAATTGATTTTTTCTTGATAGAATTATTAATTTACTAAAGAATTGGCAATATTTATTTCATTCACAGCACAACTAAAGTACTTTTATCTCTTGAGAATAATCTTTGCCATATTATTCACTTGTTTTGTCTTTTTAGTACTAAAATTTAATCAGAAAATTTAAATCTTAAAAAAAAGAACATTTAAATACTACTAGAAAATACAGCTAGAAAATTTAAATATTGGGGCGCCTGGGTGGCTCAGTGGGTTAAGCCGCTGCCTTCGGCTCAGGTCATAATCTCAGAGTCCTGGGATCGAGTCCCGCATCGGGCTCTCTGCTCAGCAGGGAGCCTGCTTCCTCCTGTCTCTCTGCCTGCCTCTCTGCCTACTTGTGTTCTCTCTCTCTCTGTCAAATAAATAAATAAAATCTTTAAAAAAAAAAAGAAAATTTAAATATTAAGTAATAGCAGATAAAGAAAATTTAAATCTAAAATAGTAAAGCATCTAAATCAAATAAATGCCTAAGGATACAGCCAAAGTTTCTCTACACTTAAAACTATATCTTCTATAAATAAAAGCTATGAGTTAAAGTTCAACTACTAAAAATACAGTAACAATTGGGAAACCTAAGAAGCATAAAAAGTAATGATTGAGAGTATTTCATAAGTTATGATAATGTATGTACTTGCTTGGTCTTTACAACAATTCTTTGAGGTAAGTACTTGCCACAGATGTGTTTCACAGGAGATTAACATGTAGCAAGTATAATAGTGTGTTTGGCGGGGAGAAGAAAACACCTATAAGAAAGCAGACAGGAAGTAGGAATGAGTAGGGGGAGAATTTGCGTTGAGATGCTCAGTATTTTCTGTGAGAAGCTCTAATGCTACAAAGGCATTTCATAACTGTATCCTTGGGATAAGTGATAGGGTCTTTGTATCTCCATCAGAGAAGTAATTGGGTGCCACTGGGGAAAGTATGACTGGTCAAGGTGGTTCCCTTCAAACAAGAAAATTCTCAGTAACTGAAAGAAAAGAGATAAGAAGGCCACTAAATTCACATTGGCCCTTTATCTATAAAAATTTCCTGATAGTATGATTTAGAAGTAGAGCCCAAATGAAGAACCAAGTGAAGGAAACAACACTCAGATGGATAGGCTGAAACAACTGAAACTCACAGGGGAGAATCCCAGAGAGGAAGAAACAGCATGCAGGAAGGTCCCCATATTCAGGGTAGGTTTCCCAAGGTTTATTTGGCTAAGAGTTGAACTGCACATGAACAGGATAAAATTCTGTCAGACTTCTAAAGTGATGAAAGTAGAAAAAGGTACTTAATGTGTAATAGTGCTCTGGACCAACCAGGGGTGAGAATTTTTATTAATTCCGAAGACACTCAAAACAGGCACCAGAAATACCACACACAAGGACTAATACTACTATAAACCTTAACAAAAACTAAAGACACAGAAAGAAGGAAAGTTCCTTGTGAATTAAAATTTTGCAGGAAAAAATTCAACATTGTTAAAAGAAAGACCGAATAAGCCAGATCCCTAATATAATCCAGATGGGGCAAGAAAGTCAGAGAACTTCAAATAAACCTTTCTGATGTGATAATTGATGAAAGGGGTCGCTATGATATGTAGAAATACACTGAGTGGTCAGGTTCATGTCCCAGAATAAGAGAATGGAGAAAAAGGCAGGAAAAATATTTAAAGACGTAATTGCTGAAAATTTCACACTTTTTAAAAAAAGATTTTATTTATTTGAGGGAGAAAGAGAGAGATCATGAGCGGGGGGGGGGGCAGAGGAAGAAGCAGACACCCTACAGAGCGGGGACCCTGCTGCTGGGATCATGACCTGAGCCTAAGGCACACACTTAACCAACTAAGCCACTCAGGGGCCTGAAAATTTCACACTTTTAATGAAAAGATCAATATATAGATACCAGAAGTCCATGAACTCATATAGACCCAACATGGTAAAACAGAAACAAACAAGAGAAAGAGAGAGAGAAGGGAGGAGAAGGAGAGGAAGTCAGGAAGAAAGGAAAGTTACCAAACCAGGGTTCTATACCCAACAAAATCTTGCAAAAAAGTGAATATGAAATAAATCAAATTTCAGGTAAATAAAAACTGAATATGAATAATTCTTCAGACTGAATACAAATGAAAATTTTTCTTTATATTAAACAGACTTTACAGGAAATAATGAAAAACACTGGCAATTATAAGTATATACTAAACATGAAAGACTGAGTTTTCCCCTTGATTTGCACAAATGTCTATATCTATCTAAAGTAAAAATTATATCATTAGAATGTGTGGCTTATAAGTATATAAAAGTAAAATCTATGGTAATAATACTAAAGGATAGTCAAAAAAGTAGAATTATATTCTTGCAATATTACATTTGTAAAGTGTGTATTATGAGGAATAAAGTATGAACTAGTAATACAGTAATTCTAATTATTAAAAATAAACATTTTAATAAACAGTCTAACCACAAAAATGTAGTAAGAAAAAAATTTAGCTAATCAGCCCATTGTAAATATAAAATGTAATAAAGAGCTAATTTATAAAATGATGAAATAGAATAAATAGGAAGAATAAAAATATGATAGAACAGAGAAATAAAACCAAGTTGAGCAAAAAAAAAAAAAACTAGCAAGATAGTACATTAACATCAACACCCATCAAAGACCAACTTAAGTGATATTGAATAAATAAGTTAATTAAAATAAATCAATTCAAAATGTAATGCAACCGTTTCATAAATCTTTAGGTAGCTTCTAAACAGTTCAAACATAGACCTATCCAATTACCCAGAAAATCTACTTCTATGTGTATACTCAAGATAACAGATTACATGTATCTACAAAATAATGTTTTTTAAAAATTATTCAATTAATTTAAAATTTAATTGATTTAAAATCAATTTATTTTTTTTAAAAAATATTTATGCTAGAGAGTTAGAGAGTACAAGCAAGGGGAGCTGCAGGCAGAAGGAGAGGGAGAAGCAGGCTTCCCACTGAGCAGAGAGTCAGATGTGGGGCTCGATTCAGGACCCTAAGATTATAACCTCAGCCAAAGGCAGATGCTTAACTGACTGAGCCACCCAGTCACCCCTCTACAAAATTAAACAAAAATGTTCACAGCAGCTTTATTCAGAGTAGCCTAAAAATCAAAATAGTCTGAATGACTCTCAATAGATAGAATATGGCATATCCATATAATAGATTAGTACAGAGCATTAAATTGAAAGAACAAACTACAGACATACATCAACGTGGATGGATTTTAGAGCAGTATACTAAGTAAGTGAAAAAAGTGTATAATTGTGTGTTTCTACTTATATGAATTTCAGTAATGGACAGATATAATATTTGATGACAAAATTAAGAATGGTTATCTCTGGGGATCGGATGTTTAATTAGGAAGTGTCATAGAACACTCTGCAGTTATTTGGGTGCTGACATATATATAATTTGGTTGAATTTTTCCTATCAAATTGTGGATAATTTATATTTAGTTATGAGCAGTTAGTGTTAGTAACCTTTTCTCTATCTTAAGTGTTTATTTTCCATCGTAACTCTTGTTTTTCTACTTTGTTATAATTTTTTTTTTGCAAAAAGAAATAATACATTGTCATTTAAATCATCTTTGCTGATATTTCATATGCTATGTTATATAATATTTCTTAAATGCTTATGTTATGCAAACCATTCTAAGTATTTTTTTAATTGGTTTGATTTATATTTTTAGTACATTTACTTTTTTAAATATAGTATTGAGTCACAATATGATATTTATAATTTTTCTATTCACTGGTTTAATGGCTTATTTCTTAGCTGGCCATAATATTATGACACTTTCTAGAGTGATCAATATTATATTGACAGAGCTATCAGAATAGCTGTAGGTACTCTACATTATTCTGACCAAAAAAAGGAACTCGTAATTTATTCTGACTCGATGTGAAAAACTTCGAGTTTTATAGAACAATTGCATTGCTCATATTTCCAAATAACTATAAAACAAAATACTGAATAATGTTTTTATTTAGATAATGAATAAATATTTATCTGTTGCTTTTTTCTCTAGACACAGTAACTAGATTGAGAAATAACAGGACAAGGAATTGCTTTTAAATTAGGTCTTCACCATTGAAATAACTGGAAAATATTGCCAGGCACTTGTAATCTTTCCTGCTGTGGCTATTTGAATCCCTGCAGAGTTCCAAAGACAACTTTTATGCCATATTCACTACAAAGAAGATATGGAGACTGAAGCTATGGAAAAAACATTTCTAAGTTAATCACTTTTCTTCAATAAAACAACAGTTGGGCTCTAAAGGACTGCAATGTAGTTTCAGAAAATTAAATT
Organism: Lutra lutra; assembly: GCF_902655055.1. Classification (NCBI taxonomy): domain Eukaryota; kingdom Metazoa; phylum Chordata; class Mammalia; order Carnivora; family Mustelidae; genus Lutra; species Lutra lutra. The sequence goes on from NC_062281.1 coordinate 27,835,997, forward strand.
GTCATGAAATAAATTTTTAAGAATTATGCAACATGCTTTTCACTTAACATTACCCCAAAACTACATCTTTAAAGATTCATGGTACCAAAGTTTAGAACCTATTATGAGGCAACCATCACATTCATGGTGTGATCTCTATGGCAGTGAACTCTGAACATTTGTTGATTAATCCATTAAACTCACTTAACCACCACTGATACTCCTTTGTATCATCCTTCATTATCCTGAACATAATCATCCTGTATTATTAGGACTTACTTCTATAACATGTTTGTATAAAGCTTTGCAAGTAGGAATGGTCACATGGAGGATTATTTTCCTAATTTCATAAGACAAAATGCTGGATCCCATTCCCACATTAAACTGATTATAGGAAAATATGCATATACATATGATTAATAAAACTAGAAAGATGCTTCTGAAACTGTAGATAATATATAAATATTAATCTTCCTATATTTTCTGTGAAATAATCTGAAACTATGAGAAAATTCCATGATGTAAAAATAAAAGTTGAATAATTAGAAAAGACTTAAGTTAAATATTTCATTATATTATCTTTATAATATATAAAAATAAATAGTATTTCATCCATAGCAATTATATATAAGAAGACAATTTGAGATACTTAAGAATCTACATGGTATGATGGGGCGCCTGGGTGGCTCAGTGGGTTAAGCCGCTGCCTTCGGCTCAGGTCAAGATCCCAGGTCCTGGGTTCGAGCCCCACATCGGGCTTTCTGCTCAGCAGGGAGCCTGCTTCCTCCTCTCTCTCTGCCTGCCTCTCTGTCTACTTGTGATTTCTCTCTGTCAAATAAATAAATAAAATCTTTAAAAAAAAAAAAGAATCTACATGGTATGCATATTTGTACAATGAACTGAAAGACCCCAAAAAACTTGAGCCAGATCATTTTCAGATGATGGTTATGACTCTATTTCAAAACTGGTATGAAGAGATAGGTTGAGAGAACATTTTAATATTTCAGAGATTACTATCAGACTTGGGATCAGATACTAAGAGAAAAGCAAAGGAAGGAATAAAAGACAAAAATCAATCTTATTAGAGCTTACTAGTGATATTAATTTTTTTTAAAAAAAGATTTATTTATTTTAGAGAGAAAGAGTGCTTGCAAGAGTGGGGGGAGGGGCAGAAGGAGAACAGTCTTCAAGTTGGCTCCTTGCTGAGTAGTACTCTTTTTCTCATAAAACTTACCTATGCAAAACTCTTTACAGTCATGAATAATGTAAATTGTTCACTATTTTTTAGCTGCCACTTCTAGACAAAATAAGTCAATGGTTTAACTGATATTAATTGACAATTTGTAGAGTTTACAAAGGTAGAGAGTTGAAAAGTAGAAAAGAGATGGAATGAAGTAGAATGCAATGACTAATAAGTCACATTGTAAAAAAAAATCTAAAAATTCCATTTATCTATAGCTGATGGGACAAAAATTAAAAAAAAAATATATATATATATCAATAGCTCTTTAGGAAAACAGAGTTAACCAAAAAAAGAAGAAAAACAGTGATGAAACTCAGCTAGTAGTTTAGATGTGAAAAATCAGTGGATACTATGTGGTGACATTTTATTTACAGATGTAAAGGAAGTTATGATCAAAACTAAAAATGGAAATAAAATCATTACATAGTTTTAGCAGGAGTGAAACCAGTGGCTGGTTTGAAAAGGAAAGACACTTGTTGCTCTTTCTTAAAAGATCTTTGGTATAGTTTGATATGTATCTGCAAATTTAAAGATACAACAAGAATACCCAGAATAATAATCAGATATGAGTCTAAGAAAAAACAATAAATAAATTCCGAATATGAAAACAAAGATATTTAGTAACTAGGAAGGAATACAACACACAATTTATGGAAGAAACATGAATAATAAAATCCTGAGGAAAAACCAAATGTATACAATAAGAAATATATAAAACGGGAAGGATGTAGGGTGCCTGGATGGCTCAGTAGGTTAAGAGTCTGCCTTTGGCTCAGGTCACAATCCAGAGGTCCTGGGATCAAGTCCTATATCAGGCTCCCAGTTCAGCGGGGAGTCTGATTGTCTCTTTACCCTTCCCCGCCCTGCTTGTGATCTCTCTCCCTCGCTCTCTCTCACTCAAATAAATAAATAAAATCTTACCCAAAAAAAAGGAAGGATGTAAAAAAAGTTCTGTTGTTTTTTATGAACAGAAAGACAAAGTATCTTTTTTTTTTTATTGTTTTTATTTATTTTATTTGTGAGAGAGAGCATGAGAGGGGAGAAGCCAACTCCCTGTGGAGCTGGGAGCCCAATGCAGGCTCATGACCTGAGCTGAAGGCAGTTGCTTAAAACTGAGCCACCCAGGTGTCCAACAAAGTATCTTTTCAGGTGTTAATTCTTCCTTAAATATTCTATAAACTTAAAGTTATAGTATTTATAGCCAGGAGACTATTTAGGGTAAATTTCACAAACAATACCAACATATAATATAGAAAAATTAATATATAATATTTGTCAGAAATACATAGAAAAGATAAAGAGATGTTACTAATTTATCAATTATTTAATAGTTAAAAGGATGAAGATAGGAATATGTAGACATAAGAAGTAAGATTTTATTCCAAAGCATATGGAAATTCAGGGTATCATCAAAGAACTGCCTCAAAAATTTTTGGGTTTTCTATAGGTATTTGGACTCTGAAGCAGTCATTTGGAAAACAGAAAATCTGAAGTTTCACTTTAATTCTTAAAGCAAAACCATCATAAATAATCAAAAAATAAAGTTAAAAATCATAAAAAATTAGATATGATTAAAAGTTTAAAAGTTGAAAGCATGAAAGCTGTTCTTTAGAAGGCATAAATACAAAGCAATACAAAAATTACTAATAACAGTCCAATTTACACATGAAGAAATTAGGGTAACATGAAGTTTATTTGCCTAAGGACATAGAATTAAGTATTCGCATAGTTTGGATACTAAGTCATTCTTTGAATTTATTTAGTACATGCTTGTGTTATTATCATAATTAAAATGATGCCCTATTAGTATTAGCTAAATGAAGGTCTCCAAATAGCATTACAGTTATTAAATAGTCCTTAATCAAGGAAATGTTTTTGATTTGTTTAGGTTCATTAGGTGGCTGTAAATGGTTTAATTCAGTTTGCTAGTGAGTAAAGCTAATGAAATAAGATCATGGATCTTTTATTCTCAGTATTAAGTGATTCATTTTCTACATGCACATAGTATTTAGACTGAACTTTCATTAGCAGATTTATTTCATCATATTTTATATTTTAGGGACCTGAAAACACAAGTGATTCAGTCCATGGTAAGCCTGTAGCACCAAGACTGTAGCTTATTCATCATTGTATCCTCATAGTAGACAGAGAAAACTTTAAGTTGACTTATTTTATACATAAAAAATATTTATTATACAAGTATTCTATTTACTATGCTGAATGTTTATTAGTTTAATCAAGGGAAAATTTGAGTATAGGTGTGCATGATAAAATTTAAAAGGTTTGCTTTTGTCTATGAATATACTTCATGTGTACACCATAAAAGACTTCATGAGTAGGGAAGGTTGTATAAGTACAAATAGGTTATAGAATGATGAGTGAATATTTAGGAATGAAAGCAGTGAATAAATATAATTACTAGACTAGGGGCATTTATATTTTTCCTTAACAACTGATGGCAACTTTTACACTGCCAGTTGTCTTGTAAACACCTTACTCAAGATCTGACATGGTAATTAATTTCTCCTCCTTTGTATCTTAACTCATAGTGGGTGAAATTAAATTAAATATATCTATATATTTATGAATAATATAAGTGTATAAATAATACTTTCAGTGCTTATCAACCCCAAAGGAGGAACACCTAAGAGACATCTTTAACATATTAATTCAGTACATACATACAAAAGTTTTATCAAACACCCTTACCTCTTGATAAGGTATTTTTTAATACCTTTAATTAATACCTTACCTTTAATACCTAAAATATTGGCATATTTTATTTTCTTCTATTTCAGTTTTTAAACCTTCTGATTATGATGCTCACTGTGTTACTGTTCACAGGATGGAAAACATTCTAACACACAAAACATTTTTTTTTTAAGATTTTATTTATTTATTTGACAGAGAGAGATCACAAGTAGACAGAGAGGCAGGCAGAGAGAGAGAGAGAGGGAAGCAGGCTCCCTGCCTAGCAAAGAGCCCGATGCGGGACTCGATCCCAGGACCCTGAGATCATGACCTGAGCCGAAGGCAGCGGCTTAACCCACTGAGCCACCCAGGCGCCCCACATAAAACATTTTAAACACATACTACACGCACAGATTTTGTTTAACTTTTTGTTTTGATTTCCTCAATTTGTAAGGCATATTCAAGATGAAAAAAATATATAGGATATAGAAAAATATTTAGAAATGAATGTGAAAATATAGTTATTTATATATTTTTTAGTTTTAGATTTATATGAATGCTTTAGTTTTCCATACTAAAAGAAAGTTAACAATTGAAATATTTAATTTTTTCCTGTACTTCCTACCTCTTATTTGCTTTTTATTTTGTAAAGTCTCTAACCCAGTTTTATGGCTATATAAATATTTACAACACATTGTAGTACTGGTAGAGTTATAAACACAGTCATGATGTTGGTCTTCCTGATTACTCGAACTGCATTTAAGTTTTTCTTAATAAATGCCTTGTTAAAACACTGCTAAAATTTCCCTTTACATAGACAAGTATATGGTTCAATTCTGTAAATTAGCTGCTTTCAGAAGTCTTATGTACTATAGACTTCAATAAACTTCAGAGGTTTGGAAAAGATGCTCTCCAAAGCCACCAAGAAAGACAATATTCCACAATGAAAAATAGCTATGTATAAAGAATGCTGTGAAGTCACAGAAGCACAGGCCAGCCTAATGCCCAGTCATTAGCTATGACCCTTTTTAAGAAAATGTATTGAGTAGCCTGAAAAGATAGTGTCAGTTCAAGAGATGCAGCAACGCTGTGCAAATCGTAGCATAATTTAAACAAAATGCTCCTTCTGAAAATACTGTTGGTCTCTTTATGCCATTCCCATTTTGTCCCAGCTTAGCACACTACTTCCTTAAATATTAACCAACTAAAGATCATGTCTGGCTTATCATCATACCAATAAATAGAAAAAATATGGAATTAAACTCAAAATTAACATAATGCTACTATATAAGGCACAGTGTCAAGGAGTGTGGCAGATTATATAATGAGTGTCATTACTCACTGAGGAGGTTATACATAGGAATACCTTGTGACAGAAACATATGTTCTAGAAATGTCTTTGACAATCAAGAAAGGCATTAAGCCTATCTTTTAATGGCTTTCAAATGGATGGGAAAGATATGCTTAAGAGCAGAGTTTTATTTGAAGATGAGAAGCAAACAATATATTAATGGAAGAAATAATGTAATAACACACTTTGAAAGACTGGGGAATATGGGACAGCATTACGACAGGAAGCATGGAAAATTTTGGCTATTGCAATTTTATATGTCATTTTGAATTTTACTATACAAATATAACTGCATGCAGACATTAACACATTTGTTTACATTTAATCTTTTTTTTTTTTTTTTTCCCAGTTGCCCTTCATTAGCAGTTCATCTCACACTTCTTTCCTTGGGGCACCACTCCTTGAACACTGCAGGAAGTCCTACTGTTCATTTAGTTCAGAAAGGGTCAGTCCAGGACCAAACACCAGTCCTAGACTAACTAAAGTCTAAATCACCCAGAGTATTATGAAAATTTCTCACCACTCGTCAGTTCATGTTAATGCCAGTTTGTGTGCCCTGCTCTAGGACCTTGTGTTGTCACCTGGTCTTTATCCCACACTCATTCTGTCCTCCTCATAGATTCTGTCTTAGGGTCATTTTCTATACTGAGAGAAGAACTTGGGCAGAAACATGCTGGACTCTCTCACTGAATTTTTCTTATTGGGAGACCATTTGGAGTCTCCATCTTTTCCTCCCTGAAGTGCTAGGATTCTTTGCAAAGTGCTCTTCCTTATGTCAGGGACAAGATCTGTGCAACATGTATTAAGCAATGGAATTCTTCATTGAACTCCAATATTTTTTTTAAATTTTTATTTATTTATTTGACAGAGAGAGATCACAGTAGACAGAGAGGCAGGCAGAGAGAGAGAGAGAGAGGGAAGCAGGCTCCCTGCTGAGCAGACAGCCCTATGCGGGACTCGATCCCAGGACCCCGAGATCATGACCTGAGCCGAAGGCAGCAGCTTAACCCACTGAGCCACCCAGGCACCCGAACCCCAATATTTTCTATTAGAATTTCCTCCCTCCCTGTACAACGTCCTTGACCCATGAAGACAAATGATAATGCACATCCAGATATGCAAAGCAATTATGTAAAAACAAAGAGGAAAGTTTATCTGATGTTTCTTGAACAAAATAAGGTATATGCAAAGGCAGTTAAAGACTCAATGCCATGTATTTTAACTAATTGCTTTAACAAGTACATTGTTTAGAAATTAAAATTATACTATAGTCTTGCTAACTGCTTATTTTCCCTTTATTTGTGTAATTGCTGATTCAAAGAATATGAACATTTACAAATCACATTATACATTGCTATATCATCTACAAACCATGAGTGTTCATTTTTCTATGTATTTGGCAACAATTATGTTTGTGTTCATTTTTTTTAAATTTGCTAGATTAAAAACATTGTATCTCACAGCTTACAAGCAGAAAGTCATCATCATTTAGAGTGAACCTAATCTAAAAGGAAACATAAAATTAAAGAGTAAAATCAGGTATAGAAATAAATACCTACTTTTTTTTAAAAAGATTTTACTTATTTATCTGACAGAGAGAGAGACAGAGAGAGACAGAACACAAGCAAGGGAAGTGGGAGAGGAAGAAGCAGGATTCCCACTGAGCAGGGAGCCCTATGCAGGGCTCGATCCCAGGACCGTGCGATCATGACCTGAGCTGATGGCAGAGGCTTAACAACTGAGCCACCCAGGCACCTCTAAATATCTACTTTTGTTTTACTGTTTCCAGTTTCAGGAATAGACTTTGCCTTCAAAAGAAAATTATGCATTTCTGAAGTCCTATAGTTATGATACACTATGATTTATAAAACCAAATAAAAACTGGTAGATGAAAAGTAGAATGTGCATATGCTTTTCAGTAAAAATATAAGAATATGTGTATTTCTTTAAAACAACCCTCAAAAGCTTTATATTTACATTTTTTGGCCTGCCTCACTATTCCAGTGAAATTGCTCTCTCTCACTCTCTTATATAGTAACATCATTTCTGTCAACTATTTTTTCCTTTTTAAAATATGACTAAACATAGTGAAATGGACAGAATTTAAATGTATACTTTTATGAATTTCGAGAAATGCATATACCCATGTAACCCATGCAATCCAATCAACCCAACACAACTAAGAGAAATTTCTATCACTGTAGAAAATCCTCTCATTCTACTTTTCTAAAGCCTCCTCTAATGATTAGCTCAATAAATGTAATCTCTTTTGCCATTTGATAACTTCATATAAATGGAACCATAAAGTATGTGCTATTTTGCACTTTTTTCATTCACATGCCTTTTTTTTTTTTAAGATTTTATTTATTTGACAGAGAGAGCAAGCATGAGCAGAGGTAGGGGTAGAGGAAGAGGGAGAAGCAGACACCCTGTTGAGCAGGGAGCCCAATGTGAGACTCTATCTTAGAACCCTGGGATCATGACCTAAGCAGAAGGCAGACACTTCGCTGACTGAACCAACCAGGTAGCCCCGTTCACATGCTTTTGAGATCCAACCATGTTATTTAATGGATCAGTAGTTCTCTTTATTGTTCAGTAGTATTCCATGTTATAAAATTCCCACAACCTGTGGACCTGTTCTCTATCAAAAGTTATTTGGATTATTTCCAGTTTTTTGTTGATATATGAAAAGCTGCTATGGCACATTTCTGTACAGGCTTTTTGTTGATACACATTTCTATTTCTCTTTAGTAGTACTTAGGAGTAGAGCTCTTGGGCCAAGGGTAGATGAATTTTTGCTTTTATAAGAAACTATTAAGCAGGTCTCCAAACCAGTTGCATCATTTTACATTTCTGTCAAAAATATAGCAGAGTTCATGCAGTTCCCCATGCTTGCAAAATTGGATGGTTTTGATATTTTTTATTTAAATTATTCCAGAGTATGTGAGGAGGTAAATTGTTGTGCTTTTACATTGCATTTTCTATATGACTATTGTTGGGCATTATTTTGTGTGCTAACTGGTCTCTCATGTATCCTTTTTTCTAAAGAGTATTTTCAAGTGCATATATTCTTAATTTTCTATTAAATAGCTTGGTATTTTTTTTAATTGAGTGGTAAGGATTCATGTATATAGATACAAGCTCTTTGTTAGAAATATGTATCATAGATATTTTCTCTTAGTCTGTAGTTTGCAAAAATTTTCCTTAACAGAGTTTTTAAGTGATGAGATGTTACTACTTTTCATGAGGTTTATCAATTTTTCTTTTATAGCTAATGTTTCAATTGTTCTATAGGATCTTATGTCAGAGTTGTGATGATAGTCTCCTTTATTTTCTTACAGAAGCTTTATTTTTTTATTTACATATCATAAATTGATCCATTTCAAATTATTGCTTCCAGTTATGGCTATTATTCCAGCAATATTTCTTGAAAAGACTTTTTCCTTTATTGAATTTTTTCGGCACCTATTTTTGGACTCTTTGCTGATCTATTTCTTTTAAAATCCCAATCTCTATACACTTTCCTGATGACTATAATTTCTCCTAAGTGTTTAAAATAGGTGATGTATACTCTGCAACTTTGGGTTTTTTTTCAATATTGTTTTGCTACTCTAAATATTTTGCAAACAATCCGAGTTGTACTTAAGTGGTAAAAGGATAAACAAACTATTATATTTATGCTAGATAATTGTACTCATTAATATAAAGAATGAATCTTAAAAGTAATATGCTGAATAAAAATGTCAAAAAATACTAAATTATCCCTATAATGTCTTTTAGAATGCTCTACAAATCTGTAGTAAAATATGGAATATTGGTTGGTTTCTGAGTTGTTATGTAGAGATCTACAACAAAGTGGCATGAAGAAATTTTCTTGGGTAACAAAATACTATATTTTGATGGGGTGATAGTAATATGACAAAATTAATTTGTGAAATTCATTAAACTGTACACACAAAATATGTGCACTTATTATATACTAACTGTATGACAATGAGGTTGATTTTAAAATTTACTAACTATAATTTGGATTTATCTTATATTTCCCTTTATTTCTATCAGTTTTGATTTCATCTATCTGGAAGTTCTTTAAGTATATTCACAGTTATATTCCTGTTTTATTAATGAATCATTGTGTAATATTCTTCATGTAATATTGCTCTTTATCTCTGGTCTTTAAGCCAGTGTTTGGTGAAGACTGTTGCATATCTTTTTTTTACACATTAGCAAACTATATATTTTCCTCGAAGCATCACTTTATTGAAAGTTTGTTCCTTGCGGACAGCATATGGTTAGGCCTTGTTTTTTTAATATTCTGACAGTTTTAGCCTCTAGAGTATTTAATCCATTTATATATTCTTCAGGTCTTTGAGATAATTGCAGATTCACATATGGTTGTAAGAAGTAACACTTCATCTAGTTTTCCCCAATGATAGCATCTCCCACAACTATATCACAACCAGGAAATTGACATTAATAAAATCCATTGAATTTTTAACTATTTTACTAGTTTTCACACATTTTTACTAGTTTTTCACAAACTTATAGGTAAGTGTGTGAAGTATGTATGTTTATATTGAGTTCTAGACAAGTTTCTCACATGTATTGATATGTATGACTACTGCCAGTCAAGTCACAGAACAATTACATTACAAAGATCCCTAATATTACTTCTCTAACACCCCACCTACTCTTTCTTTCCCTAACTCCATAATACCTGTCAACCAATAATCTGTTCTCCATCTCCATATTCGTCATTTCATGCATTTTATATAGATGGACATGTATACTATGCATTTTTATATTGACATTTCTACTCAGCACGATACCCTTAAGACCGGAGTTGTCACAAATATTCCTTGTGTCCCTTTTTAATTCTGAATAGTATTCTATAGTAGATTGTGCTATTATTTCATTTTTCTCCCATCAAAGGATATTTGGATTGTTTCCAGGTTTTTCAAATTATGAATAAATAATATTCATGTACAGGATTTTGTATGAAAATAAGTTTTCATTTCTGAGAGATAAATGTCTGAGAGTAAAATGTTAAGCACATATTTGGGTTTTGTAAGAAACTTCCCTGATCTTTTCTAAAGTAACTAACATTTACTTCCCCGCCAATTATACATGAGTAGTCCAGTTTCTCTGAGCTCTCATCAGCATTTGGTGTCATCATTGCTTATTAATTGATTGACTCATTCATTCATTCAAGCTGTGCTGATCAGTATAGTGATATTTTACTGTGATTTCACTTTCATTTTCCTTATGAGTAATTATATTGAATATCCCTTAGTGTGCTTATTTGCCATCTATATAGCCTTGGTGAAATGTCTGTTCATGTATTTTCCCATTTTTCAACTGAATAGTTTGCTATTTACTATTCAGTTTTGAGAATTCTTATGTTATCTAGATCCATGTCTATCAACTATGTGACAAACAATTTGCTCCATTATGCAGCTTATTTTTTATCCTTTTCACAGAGAACTTTGTGGAGTTTTTAATTTTTACAATGTCCAAGTTACCACCTTTCCCTTCATATTTGTTTCATTTTGTTGCCTATTCTAAGTGCTCTAGCACCATTTGTTGAAAGACTATCCTTGAATAGCTACTGCATCTTTGTCAAAGGCCAGTTTTGTGGTCTATTTATGGGTTCTCTAGTCTATTCCATGGATCTATGTGTTTACTCCTCTGCAAATACCACACTCTTTTGACTGCTCTAGCTATTTAGTAAATCCGTTAGGTCCTGTTAATTATTCAGATGGAGTGATTCCTCCCACTTCCATAATTATTTTTTTTTCAAAATTACTTTGCTATTGTTGATCCTCTGCATTTCTATAGATGTAAGAAAAAACTTTGGGGGGGAAATGGGATTTTTATAAAAATTGCATTCAACTTATAGATCACTTAGAGGGTTTTGACATTTTTACTGTATTGAGATTTCTAATCCACAAGCAAGGTATGTGTCTACGTGTATTTCATTCTTCTTGATTTCTTTCATTGGCATTTTGTTACTTTCAGCATATAGATCTTACACATATTTTGTTTAGTGTATAACAAAGTATTTAATTTTTTGAGTGATTATAAATGCTACTATGTTTTAAATTTTGGTTTCCATAAAATTGTTCTTTAACGTAATTCTATTTTGAATAAAAACTCATTTATAATATTTATCCACATATTTGGCATATTCTCTTTTCTTTTTTTTTTTTTTTTTGCAATTTGAGTTTCAATCTTATGTCATTGTATTTAAGCCTTAAGAATTTCCTTTAACATTTTTGAATTGCAGACCTCCTGCTGATGAATTCTCTCAACTTCTACATATCTGAAAATGTCTTTATTTTTCTTTCATTTCTGAAGGATAGTTTTCAGTAGTTATAGTATTCCAGAATAATTAACTTTACCTCTTCTTTCTCCTCCTTGTCATCTTCATTATATTCTTTTGCCACTTTATTGGCTTTCACTGGTTTTGGTGAGAAATCTGTGGTTATTTGTATTCTTGCCCCAACAGGTAATATGTGTCTACACCAGCTGTTTTTGAGAATTTTTCATTATATTTGTTTTCAACAACTTGGCCATGATATGCCCCAGAATATTGACTTTGTGTTTATCCTGTTTGGGGTTCATTGAGCTTTCTACATTTATGAGTTACTATTTTTCATAACATTTAGAAAGCTTTAGTTACTTTTTAGTTAAATCATATAACACCCTATTCTGACTTGTTTCTCCTTCTAGGACCCTATTTCAACATTATTACATACACCACTGAAGTTCTGCATATTTCTTTTTTTAAAGATTTTATTTATTTGACAGAGAGAGAGAGGGCAAGCAAGCGAAAGCAGGAACACAAGGAGGGACAGTGGGAGAGAGAGAAGCAGGCCTCCCATGGAGCAGGGAGTACGATGTGGGGCTGGATCCCAGGACCCTGGATTATGACCTGAGTTGAAGGCAGACACTTAACGACCGAGCTATCAGGTGCCCCTGAATATTTCTTTTTTGTCCCACATATTCTCTCTGTACTTCCCAAAGGAGAACAGGAAAAACTAAACAAATTGTATCATTAGTTATAATATAAAATGAATAGATGTCACCTAAAATGATTGAGGATTATGCAAGTTCTATTTATGAGAAAAACAATACATTGTAACATGAAAAAATAACAAATCACAAAGAATGAACTACAAGTGGAATATTAACAAAAAAGCCATTAAACAATAAGTGTAACATAAAATGACCTAAGAGAATTAAGACTATATTTGCCTTTATAAAAATGGCATTTGGTTATTAAAAGAAACTTGTAAAGAGTTATGAGATTAATTCATTAATGGTGCAAATGCCTGGGTGTTTGAATCAGAGCTCTTGCCAATGACTTTTCATTTTAAGAAACAGGTGTGTAAACACTAAATACAGATACTAAATCCAAGTGCTCCTGTCTTCTTCAACTAAATTTTATGTAAATACCTATTAACCAGATTGTTCCTTGACTCTCCATAGTTTGGTTCCAATAGTTTTACATTATCTTCTACAACAGAATTAGAAACAGGCATTATTTTTAAATCACTCTAAGTCCTGTTAGGAGGATTTCCTAAAATAACTAAAATGAAAATTATCATTAAATTATAAAATCCTATACCAGAATTATGTAGTGATTTTTAATAATAGAGGTGTTCAATCTATTTTTATCCTCCCTAATTACATAGATATGCATTATCTAAGTAGAAGAAAAGGTGGTTCTACAAGTATAATTATATACTAGAATGGATAACTGAGAAAAGATGCAGCATACTTGGCCTTAGCAATTTTTAAAAATATGGTAAGAAATTCCAAATCAATTGGTTCCATTCTTTGAACTCTGCTTTTATATTTAGCAGTAATGGGATTGTGTTCTTGAAAAATGGATTTTTTTTCTTAGAAATATAATTTCCTCTACTAAAGAATACTTTTCTGAACAGTATTCGCCAAGAATTTTGACTGATCTAATTAAAGCTATAACAATCCTGTCACATTTCTCGTATAGTGCCCCTTATTAGCCTTTCAGGTAGTTTCCTTTGCAATATAGCAAGCCATGGCCAGGCCTGGGTTAAGAAAAATTGTATTCATCGTGCCAGTGATGACAAATTATCTTCTGCAAGAGTTGTTTAACACAATGGGTCAAGAGAGAGAAAAAATAAAACTAAACAAAAGAAAGGAATAGCATGAGAATGAATAAAGAATAAAACTGCATATTAAAAGCCAAAGCAATAGAAGAAATTTTAAAAACCGAATGAAAAGGTAATGCAAAACTGGCATAATGGGCTTTTCTTGTCATTAGAGGTTATTACATTCTCATTTCTTTTATGATCATATGTGGCATATTCCAGTCTTTCAGGACCTTCAACATATTCAGTAAAAACAATATATGCAAAATTACAGGAAACTCTTAGCTTTGAAATAATGGCTTGTAGGCCATGATGAACCACTAATTTTCTTAGGCAAAAGTTGATCACAGTTAGTATGGGTTCAAAGTTCAATCTGACACAGTATTTGATTTGCCCAAAGTAATCATTAAGTATTATAAAAGCACTTTCCGGGGAACTTGGGTGGCTCAGTGGGTTAAAGTCTCTGCCTTCTGCTTGGGGCATGATCTCAGGGTCCTGGGATCGAGCCCCGCATCGGGCTCTCTGCTCAGCAAGGAGCTTGCTTCCTCCTCTCTCTTTGCCTGCCTCTCTGCCTACTTGTGATCTCTGTCTGTCAAATAAATAAATAAAATATTAAAAAAAATAAAAGCGCTTTCGATCTTCCTATACTTTGCCAATAACAAAAACTGGAAAAGATATTTTAATATTTTTTGACATTTTTGTGTTATTCATGCACTAACAATTTTGTTAAATACAGCTTAGGATAAAAACATCCCAGACAGGGGCGCCTGGGTGGCTCAGTGGGTTAAAGCCGCTGCCTTCGGCTCAGGTCATGATCCCAGGGTCCTGGGATCGAGCCCCGCATCGGGCTCTCTGCTCAGCAGGGAGCCTGCTTCCCTTCCTCTCTCTCTGCCTGCCTCTCTGCCTACTTGTGATCTCTGTCTGTCAAATAAATAAATAAAATCTTTAAAAAAAAAAAATCCCAGACATACTTAATATAAAATGGATTTCAACTGATATTTGGATTCAGTGTGAAGTGATAATACAGTGTAAAATAGATTGTTCAAGTGATTAATTTAATAAATCATATAGTGATTTTATAATGCCTTAAAAATGGCACATTCAATATTGTTGATTTTGCTGCAAAAAATTGGCTTTGGATCTTCTAAAATTTCATTTGACTTTTGTAAAAAACACTGTAATATAGATCATAAAGATGCAATTATACCTGTATTAGATAAAAGGAAACAAAATCTTTGAGAAGGTGAAACCAGTTTCTGATATTCTGTAACTACTTAATAATTTGGCAAGGATTTAAGGCTACTTTTATGAATAACACCTCTGTGCTTTCACCAAGACTATAACTATATAATACACATTAATATATGATATGTGTGTATCTGCAATATATAATATGGACTAAGGAACACATTAAAAATAGTTATACATTTCATTTTCTACATAGGTATTGAATTTTAGAAAAAAAACTGTCAATATCTTTGTCTAATATTATTTTTAAAATAAATATAATAGATCAGGATGGTCAATAATATATACTTTGGTAGACTCAGCAGCAGGCTCATTCATAATGATGTTCCTTATTAGAGGAATAATAATGGGGCACCTGGGTGGCTCAGTTAAGCATCTGCCTTAGGCTCAAATCATGATCCCAGGGTCCCTGGGATGGAGTCTTGTCTGCTTCTCCCTCTCCCTCCACCTGTGGCTCCCCCTGCTTGTGCTTGCTTTTTCTCTCACTCCCTGTCAAATAAATAAAATCTTTTTTAAAAAGGAATAATATTTATAAATGGCAATTTGGATATTTACTCAACAAATACTTTGAGCATTGCATTGGAGAGTTTCTGTAAAGAGACACATAGGAGAAGAAAATGAGGGTACGCAAGTATGAGTAAGTTTTCAAGTCAGAAAGATAAACCATGGGGCACCTGGGTGGCTCAGTCAGTCGGGCCTCTGAGTTCGTTATCCCTGGGTCCTGGGATTGAGCCCCACATTGGGCTCCTTGCTCAATAGGAAGCCTGCTTCTCCCTCTCCCTTTACTTGCTGCTCTCCCTGCTTGTGCTCTCTCTGTCAAATAAATAAATAATAATAATAATAATAATAATAAATAAAATCTTCTTAAAAAAAAAGAAAGATAAATCATGTACACATATACCTTAAATTCATATACTTTATGTGCTTTATGAGAGAAATAAATTGGGTAAATTGTGAGGATAAAAATTGATAAAGGCTTTGTGGCATAAGTAGATTTTGTACTTGCTTTAGTAAGATGGTTAATGGATTTGAATAAGTGGAAAAAAGAGAAAGAGGCATTTCTTTCTGAGAAAGTTGTATGGACAGAAAAAAGGAAGTAGAAAAGACTGGTAATTCTGAGTCATGTATAAAGGAGCATCTGGAACTGGGTATTACTCAAAGAAATACAAGATAGTATTTGAGAAATAGAACAAAGCTGGGTTATGGATGGTATTAAATGAATGATAAATGGTTTGGGATTTATACACTGAGGATTTTAGATACAGAAATTCCATGGTAATAGCTTTTGCTCTTGAAGGTAGATCTGGCTTTTTGTTTTGTTTTGTTAAATAAACTGGAAGTGAGACCAACTACTATATGGAATCCATTTAGGGACAATAGAACAGATGAGAGTCAACGTTGACCCAATTTGGGTTGGCCTCGCAGAAATGAGGATATTGGAAGAAATTCAAGTGATTATATATGGAAGAAATATGAGGAATTAGTAGATTATTTGAATAGCAAGAAGCATGAAAGAAAATATACAAATCAAGGACACATATTTTAAGCCTCAGTGGCTAGCCAGCTGATAGCAATGCCATTAAGGAAGGCATTGAATTTATATATAATGAGAACTGATTTGACCTCTTATTCTACTTCAAACCCATGGTAAGTCTTGGGATAACAGCCACAGACATTGATCCCATTTTCACAGAACTCACAAAAGGGTAATACTGAGTAGTAAATACTTTCTGATTATTTACTATGTGACAGTCACTACTAGCCTAAGCACCTTATATACATTATTTCATTTAATCCTAAAAAAAACCTCCAAAACTTGTAAAGAATATTTTTAAAATGAGAAACATGTACCATAAAATATTTTTTGAAACTTGAGACGAGTTAAATAGCTTGTAAATTGTTAGGTTGGGATTGAAACCTAGAGTGAGACTCCAAAGATCATACTCAAAACACTGGCTTTTATTGTTATGATATAAGAGGCATAAAATGCTTAGGGAACAAGAAGAATGTCAGGATATGAGACCCAGAGATCTTAGAAATAATACAATGCATTGTGCATTTGAGAATAAAAGACTAAGCATGGCCCAAGAGTGGACTGTCAGGTCAGTTATGAGAGGGAGTTGTATAATTAAAACCAGACACTTCAAATACTTTTAAGATATGGTAAGGAAAAAGAGTGATAGGAAGTTCTTTACAAGTTTTAAGTAGGGAAGTAACGTGATTAAATTTGTGTTTAAAAAGGTAGCTCTGGATGAAGTTAGTTGAACTGAATGCTGGAAGAATCAAGAAAGAAGGAAGGCATAAAATTATGTTCCTTTTCTTGTTACATAACCAGAATGCCATAGGCCATGCAAAATACAGAAATGTCAGATTCCTACGAGCGGACCCAGCAGGACTTAGACATGGGTTGACTGTGGAAAGGGGAAAAAGAGAGAGAACAATTTTTATGTTCAAGATTCAGGATTGGGCAAAGAAGAATGCAAGAGAAGGAGCAGGTGGTATGACTGATGACATATCACACAACATTAACAGAAATGTGGAATGTTAAGGAGACCTTTGGAGAAGTGTTAAGTCTTGTTCTAGATGTACTAATTTAAGATGCTCGTAGGATATTTGGGTAGAAATATCTGTCAGGCATTTGGAATCAAAGGATCTTCTTTAAGGGAAAAGATAGTCTTTATATGTACATTTTGGTTTTTAGTGGATCTTTTTTTCCCCCAAAATATCTTTCCATGTTGTTTAGATGGGATCTACTGGCTTTTTAATTAGATATGTGGTCAAGGGCTGACCAATAAGTATACAGCATTCTATTTAAATCCTTGCCAGAACTGTTGCAAGGATAAACATAGGACCTAAGCTACTCCTACCAAATGCAATATATTTGGCAAAGCTTTTACTAGATACATAGGGAAAGCAGTTTGCTCTTTCACCAGGATTTCAAAGTCATATGCTGTAAACTTGGTGGTGCTGGTAGTCTTATTTTCTAATGCATTGGTAAACACTTTATGAAAATGAAATATAAGGCAGAGCCTATAGAAGGAGGGGAATAGACCTTCGATGGAAATATTTAACCAACTAAATCCAAACATGGCTGAATCCATAAAGGTTCTTTTCAGTTATATGAGCCAATTGTTTTCCTCAATATTTAAGCTCACTAGAATTGTGTTACGATGACTTGCATCTGACATGGTACTGACAAATATAGGAGTTTACATTCAGAAGCCATGCAATTTTCTAAGAAAAGGTGACCTATGCCTGTGGTAAAAGCATCAAAGTCAATAAAATTGAAAAGTACTATAAAATCACTGAGAAAATAGTCTTTGTTAATGATGACAATGAATCTCAAATTGCAAAGATACATGAAATGAATCATGATAAAGTCAAGATAATATTCTTTTATTCTTTTTAAACAGGGTAATGTTTTCTAAAGAATTTTGTTAAATATAAATAGTTATCCAAGTAGATAAAGGAATACCAAAAGATTTTTTTTTAATAATGGAAAGATTTGAACACATTTGTAAACTAAAAAAAAAAAAATAATATGTTGCTGATGGAGAAAATGATAGCATACAAAAAATAAATGATAGTAAATTCTATAACCAGATAAAAATATGAGTTCAAAGGGAGAAATATGATACATTTATTAATAATTTTGAAATAGTATACCATAAATTATTAATAAAATTTTGTCCCATTATTATTCCATAAAAGTTATAAATTCATTCACAGAAGTTGATGACCTATTCACATTTCATATTGTCCTTTTTACATAGTAAGCCTGTAAGGCTCAAATATTAGTTGATTTGGTATATAGATTTCCATATATATTTAATAATCTGTGTAATAGTGCTTTCTGTAAGCAATGAATGAGATTAGATGCCATTGCAAAGTAAAATTTGTGCTCCTAAAAGACGGGTATTTCCATTGTTTCTATCAAATCATACATATTCTCTTTAAAAGATCTTATTTCTTGGGAGCCCTGGGTGACTCAGTCTGTTAAGCAGCTGCCTTTGGCTCAGGTTGATCATGATTTCACCGTCCTGGGATAGAGCCCTATGTCAGGCTCCCTGCTCAGCAAGGAGTCTGCTTCTCCCTCTCCCTCTCTCCCTGCTCGTGTTCTCTCTCCCTCACTCACTTTTGCTCTCTCAAATAAATAAATGAAATATTTTAAAAACAAAAGATCATATTTCTTATAATTAACCTAAAATAATTCATAAAAAAGCTAAAGGTCATAAAATAAAACTTCATTTAATGATGGGAAATTATTTTTCTGTTTCCTTATTATCCTTAGATACAGTTATGTGTCACAATAATGAGATGATTTAGTTCAAAAATTAACATTTTTCTTAAGTAAACTACGAATCTAAGGTAAGACTTCATTATTTTCACCTACTGATGTCTTCCTATGTGATCCAAACATTTGTCTTCTCTATTTTATTTTACATGTTGAGTTTGTGTAGTTTGGGAGTGAGTGCCTAATGGGATTCATCAGTGCTTTTGGATTTTACACATCCAAGATTATCCAGATTGTTCTTTTATTCATATCCATCTGGTCAAGTGATTACAACCATTTCTATCCAATGTAGGTTACACAGCAGCTGTTACCCTAACCTCTGGGTGTCATTAATATAATGCATACAATAAGTAAATCATATGCAGATTAGTTCAAGTTTAAGTAGTAATGAAATGTGGTAGCCAGAAATAAATCAAATAATTAATTCTTAATATGGACCAAAATTGCTGTATTCGTTTACAGATTTGGAAACTATAGAGTCATCACTTATTTTTTATAACTTCTATCATGATTGACATTTATTTTGGTAATTGACATATGTAAGTCATATGTGTAAAGGAAGGAGAGAACAATATATATATAGGAAAAAGAATACAACCCAAAGAATTATAATAAAATTGAATAAAAGTGGAATTAGCAGAGTTGCCTTCTACAATTACTAGCCATTTATACTTATACTTTTTTTTAAGTTTGATGTAGTTTTTATTGTTTGCTCAATTATACTTTATTTTACTCAAATTTTTAGATACATAATGCTGGAAAACAAATTACTACTTTGCTCATTTCCTACCCTGTTCAAAAGGAACAATACGTTCTGTTTCCTGCTTCCCTTTTAGTCCCAAGAGCTTTACATGTTTCTTACTTGGTGTCATCAATATATTAAAACAAAAAACAAATGGAGACCAGCCTTGGAGATTCCGTGAACAGACAAAACCAATTAAGTCATACAAAGCTTAATTTAACTTATTTTGCAAGACTAACTGAAGCTGGGTCATTTCTTGCTTATGCCTCTGGAAATCACAAGCAAAACCTAAAAACTGTTCTCCCAAATTGATATGAGGTAACAACTAACCAATTCTCCATCATTTAAGAAAATTCTAATATTATAAGCAATCACTGTAAAGAGTAAACAGTCACTGCCTTCTCGTGAGATACACCGCATTATAACAATACACCTGGAGACTCATTCCATGTTTCGGATTGAAATGTTCTGGAATTGCACACTGTCTTTTTGATGTGTGCACAATAAACTTTTACTATTTACTACTTTAGTGATTCATTGGCTTTACTTCTGTAGTTTTTGCACTTTTGACAAATATAAAATACAAATGCAGGAACATACGTGGTTTTGTGTGAACGGCCAGCAAATGGACGTGAACTCCAGTATTTGAGGTCTTTCCTAATGGCTTCTTCTTGGCTTTGGCCACTGGGGAGGGTGGAGGGACAGCTACACACTCGCCCCAGAGTTGTGTTAGCCCACAAGAGCAGCTGCTGTACACCCTGGGTGCTGCCATGTTCGATTCTAGCCATTTTCTTCAGCCTGCCTCTAAATTCCACTCAGCCTTATCTCATTTGTCTAATGGTATTACATTTAGCTGTCTTGAATCTAAAGATCACTTACTTCTTATCAATCTTTTAAAAGTGATAATTTGGGGCGCCTAGGTGGCTCGGTGGGTTGCACCTCTGCCTTTGGCTCAGGTCATGATCTCAGGGTCCTGGGATCGAGTTCTGAATATGGCTCTGTGCTCATCAGGGAGCCTGCATCTCCCTCTCTCTCTGCCTCTCTGCCTACTTGTGATCTCTCTTTGTCAAATAAATAAATAATATCTTTAAAAAAAATTAAAGTGATAATTTTATGTGTTATATGTATGTGTGGGAACTCTCTAAATTTTTTTTTCATATTCTGAATGATGTAATACATAATTTTGGGAGTTACTTTCAAATTTATAGAGCAATTTGATTATTATACACTATACACACACACACACACACACACACACACACACACACACTTTTGGAAATGTAGGAGTCATTTAGGCACTTAAAATTTGGAATTAAAAAACACCAGGTACTCAGGTATCAAGCATTTCTACAATTGCATACTAGGTTTCTAACATCTTCAGTGATATTCGTCTTGGCTAAGCGAACTGGAATAGGTGATTACCTGCAGAACCTTTCTTGGTGTACGTAAGTGCTATCTATATTTTGGATTAAAGTGCTCAGTTTTACCCCAGGTAACAGTATTTCCTATTTCCATATAAGTTCCTCCTACCTATTTATTCTGACAATTTCTTTCTTTGTTTTACATTGCCTCTGTGACCACCACAAAAATCAACCTTTGGAAGAAATTTAGTGTATAAAATGTCAGTAGTCAGCTTCTACACAGAACACCCATTCTTTCTTTCTTTTCTTTTTTCTTTTTTAATTTTGTTTTATTTTTTCAGTGTTCCAAGATTCATTGTTTATGCACCACACCCATTGCTCCATGCAATACGTGCCCTCCTTAATATTCACCACCAGGCTCAGCTAACCCCCCAGCCCCCCTCCCCTCCAAAACCCTCAGTTTGTTTCTCATTGCATTTTAGAGATGGTATAAAAACTTGCTTATTTGTGGGTGTTTATTCAGTTTCCTTGTTTTGTAAATTAGTTGCCTAGACATGCTAAAAATGATCTTGTTAAATTTGAGAAAATTAGAAAATAACTACTCTCAGTATATCTAGCCATTTATCTTCTTAAATACTGACAAGTACTTCCTCATTTATGCACAAAATATCTAATTTTTAATTAATCAATATGGTTTCATGGTAATTGTGTATTTCTAAATTTCTCTATTTTTAATTAATAATATATGTAGTCATCAGCATTATTAAAATTAACTGGTTAATCATCAAATATTTCTCTTTCTGGCTCTCTCTCACTGTTAATGATCAGCAACAATATAGTTTTACACAGATGACTGCAAACGGTAACCTAAACAAACATGACATACAGATTTCAAAATACATAATTTTTCAGTTCTTATCTTTTGTTATTATTTGAAAACTTAACTAATTCTTAAGTAGTTTTTTTGATAAAATATAACTACCTAAATTTAAAAATAAAATATGAAATGTTAAATCTTCCTTTTTATACCTAACCAAATCAAAAGTGTTAGGTACATGCAAGATTTATTTGAAAAAATTTTTTTAAGATATCATATGTATGTACCATACATTTATCTGTTAAATTCTTCATTTTGATAGGCTTAACTAATTTTTACATGCATATCTTAAGAATAAAGAAGAGAATAAGGAAAACATAGAGGAAATAATGTAAATAATGTCATTATTCTGAGTTATTTTCATAAGCAGATTTTATGTTCGACATATATATAACTTATCTTGTTTGTAATCATCATATATATAAAATACATAAATAATTTGCATTTTAATTTTAGCCATCATGAATTTATCAAAAATATTTCCAATTTCCAGGGGAGATTTTATAATTAACATACTAAATATGTCTAATGAGTAATTTTGTCAAAATATTATATTTTATTAGATTTTTATAATGTTGCTGAAGGTCCAAAATTTTGAGACCAAAATTACTATGTCAAAAACATGAAATTTGATGAGAGCAGACCTCAAGTGTTCTCACCACACACTTGGAAAAAGGTGTGAGGTGATGGACAATTAATTTGACTCTGATAATCATATACAGTGTATGTGTATATAAAAATATATGTGTATATAAAAATATCACTTTATATACTTTAAATGTATATAATTCTTGTCAATCATACCTCAATAAACCTGGGAAAAATGTTAAAATCTTTGTTTCTTACTAAGTGCTATAAAATTGACTTCAATGATCTAGGCCAATAGCAACAAATAAGTGCACCAAAAATAAGTGCATATATATATATATATATATATATATATATAAATATAAATTTTGCCTAAACTGATGTTGTATGTATTATATATATATATATCTTATATATATATATAGAGAGAGAGAGAGTTGGGTCTTTGACTATAATTGCTTTATGCTTATAAATTAATTAGAAAAGAATTGATTTCATAAGAATGTATAATTTCCCTCATTCAAGCATAGGATGCATTGCTCCATTTATTTGAATGATAAAATATTTGAATACTTTATCTATATTTATTTATACATAAAATATATATAACACACATATACATAATATATATAACACATAAAATATGTGTGTTATATATATAACATATTTTCTTTTTTTAATAACATATTTTCTTAATTGGAGATCCATCACATATTTATTACCAAATTAGTGATTTTTTTTTTTTTAATGTTGACCACTCTCTGTGTTTCCCACCTGGATCCCAATTTCCAAAGCATATTTAATTCTATGTTAATTTGCTTAAAAATTGAGTTGATTAAGGGCATGTCAAATACTAGTACATACAAATACATCTTTTTTCTCAATTATTAACTGTCATATTTTTAACATAATGAGCCTTATATAATAGTTGGTTTTATTTTAAATTCTGATTTGTTTTTTAATTAAAAATCACATTTCCTCACTTTCTCTTTAAAAGCTGATTAATATACATATGTACACCTTTTTACATGCATGTCTTAATGCATTTCCAGAACATTAAGACATGACATGTTTTTTAAGATATGTTTTAGATAGTTATATAGATTAATTATTTGGGCTGTCATTCTACATCTTGCCTTTACATTATATTGTCTCCTGACTATGGTATTGAAAGCCCCCTTACTATTCAGGTCCCAAATCCTTCTATTGAGAGCCCCCAGTTCTCTGGTTTCTGGGGACTTCATCTTTGCCAATTTAGGGTGATACAGTTAATTCCAGATTGTTCCCAAGTTGAATCTAATTTGGGGTGTACAATGGGGAAAAAAGATTTAGTATTGAGGCAACAAAGCAAAAGGAGTTTCATGCTTCCCTCAAATATCTTCTATTCATGCTGGCTTTGACTGTAATGTCCATTTTTCTCTTTTGTTGTCATCATCCCTCCACCTGAGCATCCACTGAGCATCTATATTTTATTATGCAATCTTATTATATTTTCTGTGTGGGTGCTGGAGGAGGTCATTGAGAGGCTGTGACTCCCAGTTGATCCATGAGCTAGACATGGGCAATTGGTGGGTCTTCTAGCACCTCCCCATCCTTGGAATGTATGACCTATCCACTCTTCTCCTAATAGGAGCTGATTCCAAGAGCACACCCTTGAGAGAGCAATGAGCTGTTGAGACCATCTGGATTAAATATCTGATTGGACACAGACACTCTATATACACTTTTAAAATTCTGGCAAGCAGCAAAGACAAAACTCCTTTGTTAGTTTCCTTGCGTGTTAAACCTGGCACCTACCAATCTGGAATAGTCTTCCTCTTTCTTTGGTCTCTCTTTGCCCTCCATGAATACAAGGGCCAGTTGAGAATCAACACTGGGTACATTCTGGGGTGCCCCTTCAACCTGATAATTCCACTTCTGGTCTAACAATTGGTCAATGAGAAAGTGTAAACACTCATTCATCATTCTAAGATCTGGGAACTTTTGTAAGACTCTCTCAGGTTTATTTGTATAAACAGACCACCCATCCAATTACCTTAATTTAATGGTCATTGTGCTGGTATAGCATGGCAGAAATTGCACAGTTTAGCAACATCTAGGTATATATGAAATCTAGGTATATATGGAATAATGACTATTGAATTCCCGAACATTATCTCATTATCCAGAAATTAGTTCCTATTGCATTTTCCCTTCCCCCAAACCCTGGCAACCTAAAGACATATAGCTTTATTACCTGAGTTTCTTATACCTCAATCCATTACAATTTCTGGGATAGTAAGAAATTTTGCCTAAACTGATGTTGTGATTTTGGTAACTATGACAGAGAAAGTCCAGATTTTTACAACTCAAAAAGTTCTTGGGGTGCTTGAGTGGCTAGGTCAGGTAAGCATCTGACTTTTGTTCAGGTCATGATCTCAGTGTCCTGGGATGGAGCAGGGCTCCACACTCAGCAGGGAGTCTGCTTCTCCCTCTCCCTCTGCCCTTCCCCCTCCTTGTACTCCCTCTCTCTCAAATAAATAAATAAAATTTTTGTTAAAATATTCTTATCTCTTAACATTTTTATTTTTGTGACAAGTTTCCCAAGTTTACTTAAAAAAGAAAATACTTGAGCATCAGTTCTGTTTTCTTTTGTTTTGCTTACAATTCTGATCAACTCTCTCTTTTTTTTTTAAGTTTTTTTATTTATTTATTTGACAGACAGAGATCACAAATAGGCAGAGAGGCAGGCAGAGAAAGAGAGGGGGGAAGCAGGCTTCCCGGTGAGCAGAGAGCCTGATGTGGGGCTCAATCCCAGAACCCTGGGGTCATGACCTGAGCCGAAGGCAGAGGCTTTAACCCAGGCGCCCCTGATCAACTCTCTTATACTTAGCCCAGTGAGTGTTGACTTCTGGATTTCTTGGTTGCTACCTATCTAAGAGTTAGTAAATAAAGTATCCAAAAATACTAAAGAAGCACTACTTATTAATATTAAAATATTTTAAGATCTAGGTAGATTAATTTACTTCCATGATTGGTTATTAAATTTGGCCTATTTGGTTTTTCTTTAAGGACTTACTAATAAAGAAGGATTGTTCAAAAATGACTAAACCTCACTTAGATTACCTAGATTACAAGCCACCTGGAGACAGAACCAACCAGCTCCTTCTTTTAGTAGGGAGAGTTGCATCTAAACCCATTTTTTTGTGGGACTTGTTTCCCAGTCTTTGTCCCCTCTCCAAACCACACACTAAAAAAAGACTTATGGAAATTCTTGCATGCTTCATTATCACCTTAGAGGGTTTGGGAGCTGGCTTTGCTAAATTGTCCCTCGAGATAGCTGACCTTTGAAGCCATACGAACTAGCACTTCAATAATCTGTATTCCCACTTACAAGATTGCTTTTGTACTTACTGTATAAAATGGGCAATATATCTCTCCCTTTGAATACTAATCCATTGTATGAGTTTAATAGAGGTCTCTAACTCCTCTATGGAAACAATGATAAACTGAGCAACACATGCTTTCTCTTTTCTTTCTTTTTTTTTTTTTTTTTTAGCATCCTACTCTTTCCTTACTGTAAATTTGGCCTGTAAGTTTTCACAGTTAAATCTATTATTTAATTCACACCATATGATGGAATTTCTCTGAAGCACTATTATCTGATAGGTGTAACCACAAAGAAACTCAAATTGTATAATGTCGTACATTTTTTCTCATGACTGCCATATTCTTTCACACATATTTTGCTCCTTTTCATTTCCTCAGATACTCAAAGTGTATAAAATGTTTCACAAATTTGGATGCTTTGATCATTAATTCTGTTGTTTCAAGGGGTCATACATATACTTACTTAAGAAAACCCAACCTGTTCGATGTCATAATTATGTTTCTTTCTTTCTCCCTTGAATATATTTCATATCCATTAGTCCTTAGGGTTTAATGTTCGCTGCAAAAGAGTCATTTCAGTATTTTTTATTTGACTTTTTGATCTTCTCTGTACTTTACTCTTGTTTAAAATTTTGAATTGCAGAATCATTAAAGTCATCTCTCTCTCTCCCTCTTCTTCCTGTACACCTTCCTTCCCTCCATCCCGCTCTCTCTCTCTCTCTGTTTTGCACTCTGGAACTAACATCAGATAAATTTGAATTTCACACTCTCAGTTTGTTCTAGCAGTGATATTTTATCAAACTTTAGATAATTACTTAAAGAATTCTTTCTCTCTGCCTCTGTACTCAGTTTCAGCACCCCATCTAAAATGTTTACATTACACATATTAGACCAAATTTTACTTAGAAATTATGCATCATTTTCTTTTTTTCCATTTATCCCCTCCAGTTCTTATGCTACTATAAATATGGAGCTGAATCTCAGCTTCCCTAGAGTAGTTTGTGGTCACTGTCTTATGTTGCCTGGTTTCAAGTATTAAGTTAAAGTTCAAATTAGCTGGAGGAATCTTGTCTACTTTAGTCCTATTTCTGAGTCTTCAGGCTCATTCAGGCTCATTTGGAGCCAAATGCAAATTTGGAGACTAATGCAATCCCCACATATATTTCCATTCATTAATAATGATTTAGGAACTGGAATCACATTGCTCTCACTCACATTTACTGAATCATTGGGCAAGAAGTTTAAGATAAAGAGTTTGGAGCTCAGTTTAGGGGTGCCTGGGTGGCTCAGTCGTTAAGTGTCTGCCTTCAGCTCAGGTCATGATCCCAGGGTCCTGGGATTGAGCCCTGCATTGGGCTCCCTACTCAGCAGGAAGCCTGCCTCTCCCTCTCCCACTCCCCCTGCTTATGTTTCCTGTCTCACTGTGTCTCTCTCTGTCAAATAAAAAAAAAAAAAAAAAAAAAAAAAAAAAAAAGAGTTTGGAGCTCAATTTAGATTTTAAGACTACCAAAATTCTATCTCCTTATTCTGGAAATGATTAGAAATTTCTTCTAGGAATACTTTATTCCTTTTTTAAAAAAGATTTTATTTATTTATTTGAAAGAGAGAGTGAGTGAGAGAGAGGAGATGGAGAAGGGGCAGATAGAGAGGGGAAAGTAAATCTCTGCTATGCAGGGAGTCTGATGCAGGGCTCAATTCAGGGACCCTGGGATCATGGCCTGAGCCAAAGCCAGATGCTTGACCAACTGAGCCACCCAGGTGTTACAGATTATACTTGATTTTTATTTCAGTTGATATTGTGTTTGCAGTTTCTTTGGTGGTTCACAATAAATCATACATGCTATTATACTAATCAGACCCTTGAACCGAGATACTAGACCTAGGACTTGTTTTAATTAACAAAATGAGACAGAAGTAAAGTTGTGTCAATAACAGTTACCTAAAGGTAACTAGAGGCATCCATTTTGAACTCTTGAAATTCCTAACTGCCATGTGAAAGTTAGACTAACTTGCTGAACAGATCAGGCAGAGAGAATAGATGATATAAGCAGAAATACCATAAAAACCACCTAGCTGAGCACAGTCCAGATAGCAGTCTCGTGAGCAAAGGAAGTGGTTATTGTTTAAAACCAAAAAGTTTTAAATCAGTTTGTTACTAAGCAGTAGATAATTAAAAGATGTATAACTTTGAAAGTATTATTTGAATAATTTGATCGGTTACTTGGTTCAAATGTATAAACTGCACAAATAGTGAGGTACAATTTTACACAAAGTGAGACACTGCAATGATAATTTAAAATATTATAATGTACTGCCACCTACTGGATTATGATTAATCAATTAAATTCCTTCACTGAAGGCTATATTGTTATATAATCATGATATTTTGATGACTAGAGAACCAATAGTCAAGTTTTTGGAGCTAAAAGAAATTTTTTTTTCAAATGTTTCAGAGGTAAATGTCCAAAAAAATAATAATCTCCCCCTTTCATTCTACTCACACACACACACACACACACACACACATCTATCACTTCTCTAGCGAACATGGGAATAACCAAATAATGCCCAGTTTATGGCATGATTACTGTGAACAAAGATTTTCCAAACATTTCAGAGAAACAAAATATATTTTATATAACAAAGAAAAACAGTAAAATAAAATATCTAATTAAATGTTATAAAGTTTTATAAAATATTGTAAAATAATATAGTATTTAACTCAATACTATAGTATTTGAGGTTAAATTTTAGATTGAGACAAACAAGGGTGTGAATCTTACTTCATGGTGATATATCCTCATGTAAAATTATTCTACAAGCTTCAATTCCCTTTTAGCTATTACCTGAATATTTAGAGAGTTAATACCATAAATTTATTATGGGGATTAAATATAATAATGACCATAAATTGTTCATACAGCATTCTTTACACAATGGTTAGCAATAATATCATTGTTTTTATTACTATATTCTTGACTAAAAATTTCATATAAGTTTGAAGACAAGATACTCTAATGTGATTTGTAGTAGCTAAACAAGGGATTTGAGCTAAGTTTTGAAAGATGGAAATAATTTAGATGGGTAGTGATTAGGCATTGATATGTTATGACATTTAATTTTCATGCATTTAATGAATGCAATATGAGGCTTTGGGAGGAGTTTTATCTTCTCTCCCGAAACTAGCTGAACAATTTAGCAGAAACAAGCTGGTGAATTTTGTAGAGCTAGAACTTACAGCTGGCTTGGTACTTCCATGCACTTACAAGAGAAGAGAGAATGAAGCATTTATATTTCTGAAAACGGGAATTTAGGAGACACAAAATGAAACACTGCTTTTAAATTAGAAAGAGTTATTGCATATTGCTGATAGGAAAATATATATAGTGTCTTATTTCTCTTAGGCTACTATAAAAAATTACCATAAACTAGTTTCTCATAAACAATAGAAATTTATTTCTCACAGGTCTGGAGACTGGGATGTCCAAAATCAGGAACAGCAGATTCCATGTCTGTAGAGGGCCTATTTCCTGGTTCATAAATGGCTGTCTTCTCCCTGTGTTCACATAAGACATAAGGGGCAAGAAAGCCAACTCTGTAGGCTCTCTTTTATAAAGGCGCTAATCCCATTCATGAGGGCTATACCCTCCTGACCTAGTCACTTCCCCAAAGGCTCCACATTTATTTTATTTATTTATTTTTAAAGATTTTATTTATTTATTTGACAGAGAGAAATCACAAGTAAGCAGAGAGGCAGGCAGAGAGAGAGGAGGAAGCAGGCTCCCTGCTGAGCAGAAAGCCCGATGTGGGGCTCGAACCCAGGACCTGGGATCATGACCTGAGCCGAAGGCAGTGGCTTAACCCACTGAGCCACCCAGGCGCCCCAAGGCTCCACATTTAAATACCATCACACTGGGGATATGGTTTCAAGATACGAATTTTGAAGGTCACAAAACTTCAATCTCTAGCATATGGTGCCCCCACTTTAATAAAAGAAAAAAAAAAATCTACCCAGAGAGGGAAAGAAAGCTTCACATTTAGAGCAAAGTCAAAGATGTAAGATGGAAAAGGAACTAGCAGTGAGATTGGTATCAGAAACTTTGAATCCAAAGGTCAGAATCTTTAGAACCAAAAATGAAGATACCATAGGTATAGCAAGTATACCAGCTTTATAATTTAATAGGTCTAGGTTCAAAGCAAGACTTCTACATTGAAGAGTGGTGTGTTATTTGAGCTTGGATAAATTATCTTTCTTTTTAATTTTTCATGCCATTTGTTATAACCTGCCATCTGACAATATCAGATTTACTGACTTGGTGCAGTGAGTGTGGAAATTCTAGAGAAATTTCTTTAAATTTTCTGTGGATTCCTTGTGATTCTGGTGGGGCTATCAATCACATAGTCTTGTTTTCCCTATTAAAGTGGTGGACACTTCACCCTGGCCACCCATTATTTTTTTTTTTAATTAGAAAACTGTAGGTAGTTTTAATAAAATGACTTCAAGAATATAATCTGGTTGTAAAGCCAATACAATGAGCTCTAAAATAATTCTGTATTCAGTTAAATAAAGTCATCTGTAAATCCTGTAACAACATGTTCATATTCACAAAATCTGAATGCAAAGCAAACATGACTTTCCATAGCCAGGAGGATAATTCAAAGTTCACTTTGAAAGGACTGAGATTTCGGGTTAATCTTTCTTTTCATACCAATCATAATTATATAGTTATTCAGATTTTGAAGTGACTCACTTTATATTTAACAAAATATTTGCTGCTCTGAAATAAGTTTCATTAGTAAGAATGATAATGTTTAAAAAAAAAAAAAAAGACCATGAAAATGCAAGCTGCATTTCTAAGAGGTTGTAATCATTTAAATTCTGATTAAATCTGTACATTTACAATTCTCTCTTAGATAGACAAAAACAGACCTATTTTATATATGGACAATCTGGAGCATAATAATTAAGTGCATGTTAACGAAGTTTCCACTGACCTATATAGAAATATGCTTCACTTGAGCCAAATGGCAGCATTTCTTCATCAAAGATAAATGGTACTATCGAAAAACAAAGATAATCCTTCGATTATCTTTCGATAATTGGGATAATCAATTGACCAATATTGGCCAATATGGGGATAATCCTTCGATAATTTGGTGGCCAAATTGGTGTTCTTTTCAGGAATAGGAACAGACTCTGGATTAGAGGATGTTGCTTTCTGTTTTCTGAGATACCATAATATGAAGATTATTTAAACCCGGAGATTAGGTACCCAAACTTACATCACATGGAGAAAAAAGTTGTTAAAAATGGAAACAATACAGAAGAGATAAAAGCCAAGAAAAGAAAAGATAATCAGCTAGAATAAAGGGAGGCTGATCTCTTGGTTTTGTAGCTATAAAAGGCAAACTATTCTTTTTTTTTTTTCTTAAACTAGTTTTAAACTGAGATTTTCAGGAGATTGAAAATAACAATATTTTAATGAAAAAGATATATTTAAGTTGCACTTTTGAGAATAAATCAATGGGGTAAAGTCACTGCTTGTTGAAATAGAAGTAGCTTTGGATAATATAATTATAGTTAATGTGTACTGGAGTACATATGTTGTATGGAAGATACTACTGTATTTTGCTCAGGCATTAGGTGAGGTATCTGATACCAACATTAGAAAGTCAATGGTTCCCATTCTTAATGTGTCTATAGACTAATTCTAGATTCCTTGTTGGGCCATTGTCATCCATAAGACTCTAGCTGCCTCCTTTCTTAGTAGTTTAATATGATTTTTTTCTGACTTTCCTCCAAAAGGAGGTTATTTTCAATTAATATTTCATTCTGTTTTTCTCTTAATGGGATCAAAGTAAAAGAAATGCTCATTTTAATCCCTAGGACCTCCCTCATCAGTTCCAAAAAATTAAATTCTAAATGCTGTAGAACAGATTTGATAAGGTGACCACTAATGCAATTTTATAAATGATTATGAAGATTTTGATGATTTTTTCTTAATTAAATGGAAAGCTGTGGGCTTAGTATTCATCCTAAATAGTTTTCTAATTAGACAGGCTTTTTTCTAACTTGAAAATATTTTTGCTTTCTTTTTTGTTTCTTTTACCTTCAATCACTCCTTAATTCCCCAACCAGGTTAAAGGAAACCAAAGGAAAAGAAATATATTAATCATCCTTTCTTTTCTCTCATCAGACTTCATCATGATCACTTCACTCCCTGAAGAAAGGAAACAACTTTCCAAACCTAAATTTCAAAATCTTTACATTTTATACACTTAAGTACATAAAAAGTAATTATCCAGCATTTATTTAAAAATGAAATGTAACCTATTATAAATCAAGTTTAAGTTCTACACAAATATGCACTGCTTCTCACTTTTCTCATTAACATCATTTTTACTGTTTCCTATTTATTTTTGGAAAATTTGTTTTATAAATATGCTGACAACTCTTTTACTTTCTACACATTTTCAATTCATCAAGTCAGTTATTTTTTTCTGTAGTGTGTCTATCCCTTTGCCTCTTCTTTTTAAAATTTCCATATGTCCTATAATTCTCATTCTTTCAGCATAACTACAGTATCTTAGGTAATAAACATATCAACACTTTCATCATCTTATAACCAACATACAAATTTCTATCATAATAACATTCAATTTCTATCATAATAATATTCAATAATATTCAATATGATTGCAATATTATTTCATATGAATAATAATAATAATAAGTATGATGCCAACTGATGCTAAGTAAGGAAAATTATAGAACAAAACATTTTATACTAATTTACCAAGTTGTTGAACTTATAAGTCAATCATAGTAAGACTATCATGAAACTTACAAATGCTTCATTAAAGAGCTCCATATCTACAATTTTACTATTTTATATTATTTAAGTGACTGGGATCATACTCTGCTCTATTATACCACGGGATATCTGTGAGATCCAGTAAGTATACCATTAACCTATTACTTACAACTTATTAACATGGGGTGCCTGGGTGTCTCAATCAGTCAAGTGTCCAACTTTTGGTTTCACCCCAGGTGATGATCCATGGGTTTGAGATTGAACCCCATGTGGGGCTCTGGGTTTAGTGGGGAGTCTTCTTGAAGATTTTTCTCCCTCTACCCCTCCTGCAACTGGTGCACATCCTCTCTCTCTAGAACAAATAATTAAATTCTTTAAAAAATCTTATTAATGGAAGCATTTCATCAGTCCCTTGACTTTTCAGAAGGGTAGCATTGATGAAATGAAAAAAATATAGTGCGGAGATAAAAGAAATCTTGATTTAATGCTGTATGCTGTCTTTTTTTTTTAGACCAGAGGCATGATTAAGTGCAATTTCTCATCTGTGAATTTGAGATAATATTGAATGAAGCATAAAAAAGTGTCTATATATTTTAATCATTGTTTTTTATATATGTTTCCATTGTTTTTGTATTGTAAATGCTAATACATATTTCAACCTCACTTCTTATTTTAGCCCAAACTACCATTTTTGTCCAATCAACCAAGTCTTTAAATCATCCAGCACACACCATTTGTTGAGCTAATGTGTAAGAAAGACCACAAAAATTATAAAGTGATCTTCAAAATATTTTTGTGGTCATAACGGCCATGTTTCTGTTTTTGTCACATATGAAACCTGACTGGTCTTTCTTCCTGTTCTTTAAAAAACACGACTCTCAGTAATTCATTACTTAATCTAAAACTCAATTCCATCAAAATAATTATATATGTAGATTATATATATATATACATATATATATTTACATATACATACATAAATGAATATATGAAAAAAACTTCTCTTTGATTAAAATTGTAAGTTAGAAAAAAATCCTGACAATCAAAGAGAATAAATTACCAGAATGTGGAATGACTTTATGAAAGCGATGCATGTACAAGAGTCACTTAGCAAGGCTGTGAGCCTGGTCAATCATAATAACTATGTGGCTTCATTGATTGCATCTATTACATGGAATCACATTTTTATAATAAAGACTGCATGAAATACATGAGAAAATTCATAATCATTTATATTTTAGTGCCACTGGAAAATCTGGGGGAAAAATGCCAGAGATCTACTGTTCTGTTTAAATCTAAAGTAATACCCCATGAATTAAATATACTTAAATTTTATTTTATACTTTTTTTTTAAAAAAAGGATTAGAATACGCACTGCTTGACATCAAATCCCACAGCATTTTTTTCTTATGTAAATAACTCCAGTTTCTGAGTAGGTCTAACAAATGTATATTGAATAAAATGCTGATTATTTAAGCCACTATTTCTAGTGGAGAGGTTGTATATGTCATATTAAAAAAAATCATTTGTGGGGCGTCTGGGTGGCTCAGTGGGTTAAAGCCTCTGCCTTCGGCTCAGGTCGTGATCCCAGGATACTGGGATCAAGCCCCGCATCGGGCTCTCTGCTCAGCAGGGAGCCTGCTTCCTCCCCTCTCTCTCTGCCTGCCTCTCTGCCTACTTGTGATCTCTGTCTGTCAAATAAATTTAAAAAAAATTTTTTTTAAATTATTTGTAATTCAAATGAAAGATACCAATTGATATATGTAGGGAGGAATTTGGAACAATTTATGTTATACCACTTTTTGCCAACTTCTAAATAATTGAATTTTTAAAGTCAAAACATATTCAGAATATCATAAAACATTATAATGCTTCATTAAAGGCATACATGCCAACAGCTTTATTATATTACTTAAATGATTTGAGGTTATTTTTTTACCCTAAACCATGAAGTAAATATTTATCTTTTGAATTAATAGTAGAATGATCATGTTAGAGGTCTCATCATTTATTCAGAAAACAAACTTTGCATTGGTACAGGATATGAAATGTTATATACAATATTAAAAAAAAGATAAAATGAAGATAAAAAATAATGTAACTTTGGAATATTTTATTCTCTCAAAATGTTTTCCTCTAGTTAGCATATTGGGTCTCTCTTAGAAAATAAGCTTTTAGAATTCTATAGAAACTATACTAAATCATTTAGTAGCTTTATTTTCATTAATTTGAAATACACTTTTTAAAAAGCACATTTGCTATATATTTTTTAAATCAGTAAGCTATAATAAAATGCAATAAATTATTCAATTTTAAGTGAGAAAAGAAGCTAATGACCATAAAGTGTTAACACAGAGCCAAAAATCATGGCGGATGTAGAAACTGGCCTAGGGTTAACATTCACTAGAAAACTATTTTTATCTATTCTGCTTTATTTCCTAGCTAAATACACCCATACTACAAAATTTAACCTCAATGATTCCTAGTAAATGCATATGGAGAGCTTTGAAGAAGAAAAGTGTTACATTAGAATCCAGTCTTACTTAAACATTGCATATAACAAGATTTCAACATAGGTTAAATCTCACTTTGCAAATGACATATCTGATTGTAGCAAAAGTGAAGGTGTCTTCCTTCTTTCAAGTCTCGACACTTGCCTGTTTACCAGTAATTTATGTGACTCTCTTTGGTATTTTCAAAGGTAGATTATTTTTGCATCTTTCAAAAGTGACATTTGGGAGCATCTGGGTGGCTCAGTTGGTTAGGCATCTGCCTTCAGCTCAGGTCATTATCCTTTGGGTCCTGGGATTGAGACCTGCATCCAGATTCCTGCTTAGCAGGAGTCTGCTTCTCCCTCTCCCCCTGGCCCTCTTGTGCTCTCTCTGTCTCCCTCTCTTTCCTCCTCTCTCTCAAATAAATAAATAAAAATCTAAATAAATAAATAAATAAATGTGACATTTCTTTTCTGGAAAAGGCATTTATAATTGATTAGTGTTCTAATTAAATTCAATAAAAATTAATTATCCATTAAAATATTTGACACTATATGTTGTTTTTTGGTAAAAATTATTTTGTTTTTCTGAACTTAAATAGCTTGAGAAGTTCCCTTTTCACTGTAGGATATTGAGAATATTTGAATGGTATAGTCCCAAAACCTGAATGGGTAGTCCCAGAACTTGCCCTGCGTTTGCACAG
Organism: Lutra lutra; assembly: GCF_902655055.1. Lineage (NCBI taxonomy): Eukaryota > Metazoa > Chordata > Mammalia > Carnivora > Mustelidae > Lutra > Lutra lutra. The sequence continues at coordinate 27,871,885 of NC_062281.1, forward strand.
CTTCATGCAGGTGTACACTTACCTGCTTCCCAGTTAACCTAAATAACACACTCTGATCTGAATACTTATTTATTTATCTATCAAAGGTAAGGGTTGCTCCTCTATCAAAGCCTTTTGGTATATATCTATGGTATCTATAATGAATTTTTGGTATCTATATCAAATGATATAGATATGGTATCTATAATGAATTTTTGTACTTACATTCCTTTGTCTTTGGTTTTTAAAGACTAGTCAAATTATTTCCTGTTTATTTGTTCATTTTTATCTCTATTGATCGACTTTCCATTTAATAAGAGTGTCCTTTGATACTTGCCAGTTGCCTGTTCCTGATCAACTTCATGTGGCATGACTTCTGCTGCTCTGCGTTTTCTAATTTTAGTTTTCTGCTTTTTAGTTTTCCTAATCTTTCCTTTCCTAACCTAACTTACCTCACAGAAGTAAGACCAAATTACCCCTCTCTATATTTTTCATTATACCCATTACTGACAACCATCTGGAATCAATACATGCTATTTAGAACAATGAAAATTGTGCATGGTATTAACTATAGATGGATCAGAATAAACAGAAATAATACTATTTTAATGAAATTTGCCACAATTACCATAATAAAATACCTAATACTTTCAAACATTGACAATGAAACAAATTTACAGTGATATATGGAAATGTGTGAATATCAAACAAATACTTATCAAGTGCTTATTATAAAATATGTGAGGTGCTGGGCACCTAAGTGGCTCAGTCAGTTAAGCATCTGACTCTTGATTTTGGTTCAGGTTGTGATCTGAGAGTTGTGAAATCAAGCCCTACATGGGGCTCCACACTCAGGGGAAAGTCTGTATCTTTCCCTCTCCTTCTACTCATGCTCTCTTTCCCTCTAAAATAAATAACTAAATCTTTTAAAAAAAAAATGTAGTGTGCTGAAAAAGTGGGTCTAAGAAAAAAATCTAACTCAAATATTTTAGTGATTCAGACAGGCAGAAAAGTACTAAATAATGTCTAGACTGTAATAATTTGTAAAATCATAAACAGATAATAATAAAATAAAAAGAAATATTATTTGTTTACCATTTCATATCCATTAGGATAGGTAATACATAAGAGAGAGAGAGAGAGAGAGGAAGGGAAGGAGGGAGGAAGGAAGAAAGAGAGAGAGAGAGAGAAAGTAAAAGAAAGAAAGAAAGAGGAAGGAAGGAAGGAAGGGAAGGAAGAAAGAGAAAGAAAGAAAGAGAGAGAGAGAGGAAGGAGGGGAAGGAAGGAAGGAAGAAAACAAGGGTTGGAGAGGATATTGAGAAATTAGAACTCTCTTACACTGCTAGAGGCAATGTGAAATGGTGCAGCCATTGTGGAAAACAGCATGAGAGTTCCTCAAAAAATCAACCATAGAATTACCAAAGGAACCAGCAATTCTACTTCTGTTAATTTCCAAAAAGAATTGAAAGCAGGGACACAAACAGATATTTGTATATCAAAGCAACATTATGGCAATAGTCAAAATGTGAAAACAACCCCACGGTTCATCAACAGATGAAGAGATAAACAAACAAAATGTGGCATATATAAAAAATAGAAAATTATTCAGCCTTAAAAAGGGATGAAAGTCTGATACGTGCCACAACATATATACGTATGTTGAAAACATTATGCTAAGGGAAATAAATTAGACAAAAATAATAAATGTCATATGATTTCACATACATGAGGTCCCAGGATACTCAGACTCAGTAAGAATACTCAGATGGCAGTAAGATAGAATGGTGGTTAACAGAGGATAAAGGAGGAAGAATGGGGAGTTCTTGTTTAATGGGTAAAGAGTTTCAGTTTGGGATGATGAAGAAGATAGTGATGATGGTTGCGCAACAATGGGAATGCATTTACTGTCAATTAATTATACACCAATAATAGTTGAAATGGTTAATTTTATTATTTATATTTTAACACAAACCCAGGAAATCCAAAAGAAGAAGAAAGAGGAAGAGGAGGATATATGTAGGATATCAGATAGTGATGTGCGTGAGATCTGAGCTTGCATGGAGAAAAGAGATGCCTGGAGAAGAGAATTTGGGGCAGAAAGAAAATAGCTAAGCAGAAGTTCAGACTTATGAAGTCCAGGGAAGAATAGAATTTTCAGTGTGTCTGGAGTATAAGATCTACACATGGACGTGAACTAAATTTTTCAAGAAATACTGAAGCCAGGTAAGTGTGCCCTGAATGTCTATCTGAGGGTTTGGGCATTACGTATTATACACTAAAGAGTGGGTGGCTCTTTGCAGACACTGCAGAAATAACAAAGACAGAACCAGCTGATCCAAGAAAAATGTAATAAGATGTATACATGACATCAGAAACTGACCTCCCACCCCGTGTATGTGTGTATGTGTTTAAGGAAACATACAAGATTGATTGATTAAGACATTGTTTATTTCTCATGTACATAGGAACAAAGATAGCGAAAATTTGGGACTGAATCTTAAGATGAATCTGGCCAAGAGTTACAGACAGCTTCATAAGTTCTGTTCTTTTGTCCTAATTAATCAGTTAGACTAAATTCAAAAATATTTATTGAGCAGACTAGCTGTCTCATAAAATGTGCTCAATAGGGATATAAATGTATAAGCATATAACAGTAAACCAGACAAGTAAATTCACATCATTGTACACAGATTCCAAATAGAAGTATCCATCCCAGAGATTGCATACATCATCCATCAGCATGTAAAAAGAATAAATCTATACATAGGTACTATTTTTTATAATTCATACTTTACTGAGTGAATCTTATAATTAAATATGTTTTGAATATTTATATATATATTTGTGAATATGCATATGATAAGGTTATATACTAACATTATATATGCTAATAAAAATTTCCCAGACAACTGCTTTCCCATTTCTTTCAAGTGCTAGAATTTATTCAGCTTTATTCTTGAGCCTGAGGCCAAAAATAGATAAATATAGGGACAAAGAGGAATAGCATCTCCCTGCCCAGCATTCTTCTTCCATGCCTCAAGATATGTACACATTTGATGAAAGGAAATGTTTCCTAGTCCAGGAGAATGAAAAATAATATCTTAAAATGTTTTAGAGTTTTATATCATAGGACATGTTCTCTTCTCCAGCATAATAATTAAAAATACATGTCATATAGCATGGTTATCCTCAGGAAATACACTTTTAGAAAATATTGTTTTATCTGCTGTTTCCCGAAATGGTTGAAAAAACAAGAGATAGTAAGCATATTGATATGCTTGCTACAATTAAATGCACAATTTTCCCAAGCAACATTTCCCAAGAATTATTGTTGTATATTCATACATTTGATTTTATAAAATCACATTCAAATTCCCTTCTACTTTTGAAACATTGTATTTAAAATTTTAAAGCAAAACACATACAGCATATAGAATCAATAAACAACTTTCAGACATGACCACAAACTACAATTACAGACCATATTTTAAATTTGAAAATATCTAAATGGCTCTATTATATAATTCAAGAAAATCTTTTGAACAGGTTTCAATTCTCTTTAATTTTTTTTTTGTAGTTTCAAGTTTTTATTTAAATTTCAGTTAGTTACCACACATTGAAATACTGGTCTCTGGAGTAGAATTTAGAGATTCAGTCACTTACATACAAAACCCAGTGCTCATCACAAGTGTCCTACCTAATAACCCACTTAACCCTTAATCTTTTCCCCTGCCCATCAATTCTCTTTAATATCTTCAACCTAAATTATAATTTCCTCTGCAGCAAAATTTACGTACTCTCTGGATAATTCTGGTCATGTTCATGGCTAACTATCCCTTCTAAAAGTCTTTATTCAGAACTACTCTATTTAATATTAAACCTAACTCCCACTAAAACATCATGATGTTATGTTCCATTTATTCACTGACTACTAGCCGACTTGGTAGGTAATGGGTAACTAATGATTAATACATCTAAAGGTGATTTACCTTTATTTAAATGTGTTTATCTTTCTCCAAATAAATATTTCCATTATAACAAGCACCTAATTCTCCACCCTTACTCAAATCCAAAAATTACAATTTGTGGAAATTTCACTCAACCTTTTAGGAAATTAGAAACAATCCTCTTCACAACCCTGAAAAAACTGTCTTTTGCAATATTGCATTTCTTCATTTCAGAGAATCAGGTCCTGGCATCCTGGTGATATTTCCCTCACATTTCATAGTATCAATGATGGTTTTATATCACTTTATTAGTTAAATTAGTTAAATGTTTTTTTCATTTTGACAAGTTTTAATGATTCTAATCTTATGCATACTTCCCTCTCAATAAAATTATACTATAAAAAAAAGACAATTTTAAAATCTTACATTATATTATCTGAGATTCTTAATGAATTTTATATTAAGCAATCATTTGGATCTCTAAGTGCAACACAGATTTGCTAGTTTCTAAGTTTATTCTCGAAAGTTTTATTTTGTCCTGTTCAGATAAATTGCCAAATGGGCTTTCTGAAAAGGAGTAAGAACAGGAAATTGAAGAAAGCAAAGAGATGCTTTGCCAATAAGATTTAAAGAACAAAGAATAAATAGTTAATTGTTTAATTTGACGTATAATCCCCACCAAAACCTCTCCAAATATATTATATATTATTTTAAAACACAAATAAAAAATAATGACTGTAAATATATTTTTGATGACAATATATTATTTATCCCATAGAATAAGGGTTAAGTTGGCTAATGCTAAATCTGATACTTTATTTGTGAATCTAGGATGAATAAAGAGATTATGAATAGGTATATAGATAGATTATAGATGCAGCTATTGAACTATAATGCCAAAAGTGTTCAATATCTAACAAAGATAGGTCAGTTATTTTCACTATATTATTTGATATTTTAATTATTGTTTCCATGTTATTTTGCACAGAATTTTATATATATAAGGAGCTTTCACAATCTGCAAATATAACTTTTTTATTTTACAAATGATTCACTTGACATCTGAATAATTTGTATATATCTGTGTAACTTGTGTATATAGCTATCAAGTATAAAAATAAATGTTTGAATTTTAGTTTGCGATCTTCTTGAGTATTGTTTTTGCTATTTCTTAATAATTTTTTTATAAATATAATTTGTTTACTCTTAACAGGTACATCCTGTTGCATTTAATACTTGTTAAGCTTAAGTGATGTGAGTACTCCATTCAACCAGTGCTTTTTTTTTTTTTTAAAGATTTTATTTATTTATTTGACAGAGAGAGATCACAAGTAGGCAGAGAGGCAGGCAGAGAGAGAGGAAGGGAAGCAGGCTTCCTGCTGAGCAGTGAGACTGATGCGGGACTCGATCCCAAGACTCTGGGATCATGACCTGAGCCGAAGGCAGCGGCTTAACCCACTGAGCCACCCAGGCGCCCCTCAACCAGTGCTTTTTCACTGAATTCTTATTACTCAAATAATCACACTACAGATGTGAATATTTATGGGTACTAGTATATGAATCTCACTAAAACATCTAAATAGTGTAAGTTCACTTTATTTTGCAAGCTATAAAGTTACAAAACAACCCAATAAAAATTCTATTTCTTTCCCATGATGCCCTTTTAAAGATAAATTAAGGAATTTTTATTCTTATAATAAAAGAAACATATATTCTTGTAATAAAATATCTATTAATATTTTACTATATTCTAATAAAGACATTAGACAATGTTAACTGAAAATTGTTGAATAGATGAATTAGGAAAGAATTTTTTCTTCCATGATGCTATACTATACTTCAAGCTAACACTCTATCTACATAATATTCCATTTTCTTAGTAGCCATATTATCCCCCATTATTTACTTTTCATCTAATTTTACTATGTTCTAGTGGAAATCAAATTAAACTAGTGCTTACCCACTGGCTTAATAACTATACCAGCAGTCCTGGCAGTTTGTAGGGGGAACTACAAATGAAAAGGAAAATTATTTTTAGACTACAATGTGGATCATATCTTCTTTTATCCCTAAAGAACTATATATATTATATAATTCAAACCTTTCAGAATACAGATGAGAAACTAAAGTTTGTGGTGGCTAATGACTTGCTTGCATTAGGAAGTGTTAGGAGAAATATTACAACCCAAATCATCTGGCTTTTTGTTCAAAACTCTAAAATACCAAATGTGGCAGAAATTGTTTTCCAAATTTGGCTACCACCACAGTGTCTCCTACCCAATATACCCAATATCCACTCTCCTCTCCTCATCAAAATCTGGAGTCTAATCCCTTCTTATTATATCTCTGCTGAGCTCATGACTGCTTGTAACCAAGAGAGTAGCCAAAAGAGTACAGCATGATTTCAGAAGCTGGGCCAGAAAAGCACATGTGGTAACCCCTGGCTCTCTTGGAACAGCTCTGGTTATCACAACATCCTGTTTCATGGCATTTCCACTCAGATTCTGATGCCATGTTGGAAGGAGGCAAACTCACATGAAGAGGTCTCTGTTAATGCTTTGGTTGACAGTCCCAGCTATTCTAAACCTTCAGCTGATCCAGCCTAAGACTAAGTATCTGGGAAAAGTGTATCTGGGAAGTAAACCTTCTAGACCAAATCGTTCCAGTTTCAGGCATTCGTATCTTCAAAGACAAGATGTTGAGCATTGTGGGGCAGAGATAAACCATCACCACTGAGCCTTTTATGAATTCCGTCCAACAGAATATGAAGCATAATAAAGTTTTTGTGATTTTACATCACTGACTTTTGGAGCGATCATTATGCAGCAATAGTAACTGTGATATTAGTTGAAAGAAGACAGATGTTGAATGTGAAAGATGGAGGAGAACACCAAGATTTCAACTTGTAGGACACATGTTATATATAGTGAAAAACTGAAATGATGTCCTGATTGATGTAAACAATAATTCCTCATCATCCTACTTCTTCTTTGTCTTCCCCCCCCAAAGGGAGAGAGTTAGGCATGATGCACGAGTTAAGGAGGAGGGGCAGAAGGAGATAGAGGGAGAGAATCTTAAGCTTGCTCCATGCCCAGAGTGGAGTCAGACATGGAGCGAGCCCATGACACTGAGATCATGACCTGAATGGAAACCCAGAATCTGATGCTTAACTGGTTGAGCCACCCAGGAACCCTACATAATTATCTTCATTTTTTCTTGAATTATATCTAGGAAACTTATCTCTTGAGTATATAATTCAATTACCTACATATTTAAGAATTCAACATCTAAAAAGAGGCTTTTATTCACCAAGTTTTATTTGCCAAGTAATCTATGGGAGTACATAAGATACATAAGATTTATACACATAAGAAAGACTTCCTAAACAGCTGAGTGTGGTCAGGAAGAATGAACTTCACAGAGCCTTGTACTGAAATAACATGATGGTTGAAGCTAGAATTTACTCTCTTCCTTAGGTTTGTCTTCCTGGTAGATCAGGCATATGCGTATCACAAATACACATACATATACTTTAGATCCTATTTAGGGTCTCATCTGACTACAGTCTGGTATCCATGTGGGCCAGAGTCTTATAAAAGGCTCAAGTGGGGAACAATCTGCTTGTAAAATAAGGTTATGGGCAGAATTTATCTCCTTGTGGTTGATCAAGTAACAGTTCCTGCCCAGACCCACCCTGAGAAAGACTTTCACAAGAATGTTCAGTCTAGGGTTTCTGCACCAAAAATGCCTTTTGAAAAAATGTGTTCAGTCACATAACAAACATGATTACAGACACAGAAGCATGTAGTGCCTACTTTTAAAAGTAAAGACACTAGAGCTTATGCTAAGAATTCAAAGATTTTTTCTCTCTTCATCTCTTAAAACAAGTGAATATTTAATTAGTAATACTATCTAATATGTGACTGTTCCTTATGTGCCAGATATCCTAAATCAGAATAATCCAATGCAGTATATTTTATTGCCATAATTTTATATATGAAGAAAAATAGACATAAGATACTACCAACTTAAACTCACATAGTTAAGAAGCAAATTGATATTTAAAGAAAGGAGATTTTTTCCACAATTCCTCATTGCTTGTTCTTTTCTTTCTTAAGATTTTATTTAAATTCCAGTTAGTTAACATACAGTGTAATATTAGTTTCAGGTATACAATATAGTGATTCAACACTTCCATACAATGTCCAATGCTCATCACAAGTGTGCTCCTTAATCCTCATCACCTATTTAATCCATATCCTCACCAGCTCCCTTCTGGTAACCATCAGTTTGTTCTCTATAGTTAAGAGTCTGTTTCTTGGTTTGTCTCTCTCTTTCTTTTCCTTTTGTTTACTTGTTTTTTTTTCCTGAAATTCCATATTTGAGTGAAATCATATGGTATGAATGTCTTTCTCTAATTCACTTAGCATAATACTCTCTAGATCCATCCATGTTGCTGCAAATGGCAAGATTTCATTCTTTTTTGTGTCTGAGTAATAGTCCATTATATATATAAACTATGTAGTCTTTGGGCATATACTGAATAGGGCAATTGCTGGATTGTAGGGGTAGTGCTATTTCTAACTTTTTAGGATCCTCCATATATTTTCTAGAGTGGCTGTACCAGTTTGCATTCCCACCAACAGTGCGAGAGAGTTCCCCTTTCTCCACATCCTTGTTAACACCTGTTGTTTTCTGTGTTGTTGATTTTAGCCATTCTGACAGGTGTGAGGTGGTATCTCATTGTAGTTTTTATTTGCATTTTCCTGATGATGAGTGATATTGAACATATTTTCATGTGTCTGTTGGTCATCTGTATGTCTTCTTTGGAAAAATGTCTATTCATGTCTGCCTATCCATTCATGATAGGTAGTAGGTTTACAGGGAACATACCTCAATATAATAAAGGCCATATATGAAAAACCCAGAACTAACATCATCCTCAATAGGGAAAAATGAGAACTTCTCCTCTATGGTCAGGAACAAGGCAGAGATTTCCACTCTCACCACTGTTATTTAACATAGTACTTAAAGTCCTAGCCTCAGCAATCAGACAACAAAAACTAATAAAATGCATCCAAATCAGCAAGGAAGTAGACAAACTTTCACTCGTTGCAGATGACATGATACTATAGACAGAAAACCCAAAAGACTCCACCAAAAAACTGTCAGAACTGATAAACAAATTCAGTAAAGTCACAAGATACAAAATCAATGTACAGAAATTTGTGGGCATTTCTATACACCAATAATAAAGCACCAGGAAAATAAATCAAGGAATTGATCCCATTTACTATTACACCAACAAACATAAGATATCTAAAAATAAACTTAACAAGAAAGTGAAAGACCTGTACTCTGAAAACTATAAAACACTGATGAAATAAATTAAAGATGACACAAATGGAAAGACACTCCATTCTTAGAAGAACGAATTAGAAGAACGAATATTATTAAATTGTCTATACTACTTAAGACAATCTACCTATTTAATGCAATCCCTATCAAAATACCAATAGCATTTTTCACAGAGCTAGAACAAACAATTCTAAAATTTGCATGGAATCACAAAAGACCTCAAATATCTAAAACAACCTTAAAAAAGAAAAGCAAAGCCAGAGGCATCACAGTTCCAGACTTCAAATTATATTACAAAGCTGTAGTAATCAAAACAGTATGGTACTGGCACAAAAACAGACACAGATCAATAGAAAAGAACAGAAATGAACACACAACTATATGGCCAATTAATCTGGGACAAAGCAGGAAAGAATATCCAATGGGAAAAAGAATGTCTCTTCAACGAACTCTTTGGAAAATTGGACAGAAACATGCAGAAAAATAAAATTGGATTACTTTCTTACTCCAACACAAAAATAAATTCGAAATGGATGAATGATCTAACTGTGAGACCTGAAACTATCAAAATCCTAAAAAAGAACACAGGCAGTAACTTCTTTGACATGGGCCATAGCAACTTCTTTCTAGATAGGTCTCCTGAGGCAAGGGAAACAAAAGCAAAAATAAACTACTGGGACTACATCAAAATAGAAACGTTCTGCACAGTGAAGGAAAGCATTGACAAAACTAAAAGGCAAACTAGAGTGGGAGAAGATATTTGCAAGTGACATATTGGATAAAGGGTTAGTACCCAAAATATATAAAAAGAACTTAAAAATTCAACATCCAAAAATGAATAATCCAATTAAAAATGGGCAGAAGATGTAAATGGGTATTCTTTCACTGCTTTTTTAAAAGATTTTATTTATTTTGAGATATGGGAGAGAGAGAGAGAGCACACACACATGCATAAGCAGGTGGAGGGGCAAAGAGAGAGGGAGAAGCAGACTCCCTGCTGAGCAAGGAGTCCACTTCAGGGCTTCATCTCAGGACCCTGGGATCATGACGTGCACTGAAGGAAGATGCATAATGGACTGAGTTGTCCAGGTGCCCTCACCGCTTTTCTTATAATTACTCATGAAGATAATCTCTGTTAACTTAGGCTGAATGCATTGTAGACCTTAAAACCATACCTAAATATGTCAAACACATTTTGTATGTTCAATAAATATACATTATTTCATCTTAAAACTCTTTTTCAATACCTACATATTGATCCTTATGGAATCTTTGATTTCTGAATGAATGATGTAGAAAATGTATTAAAATCCCTCTTGTATAATTTGTGACAGTCTGACCTTTTATCCCCTTGATAGAATCAGTGTTAGAGACTACTTGTTTCCTACACAGTATTTGGAAACTGATTACAATATATTCTTTGACCTTTTTTTCATTTTGTGAATTAGTATACTACTTGCCTATTCTGTTTCAGTCCTTGTTTCTTTTAAACATTACATTTTTATTGGTTGTTCTCTATATTCTCTATCCTAAGTTGTCTTGTCCCCCTCAATAAAATCACCTATAATCCATTGAGCTATTTTTACTAGTTTTATTAGCTAGGAACTCAATGTCTCTCTTCTTCCCTCTCCTTCTCTCTCTGTCCCTCCCCTCCTTCTTTTCTTCCTCCTTCCAATCCTCCCTCCTCCTCTTCTTCTTCTTTCCTCTCTCTTTCCTTATCCCTCCCTCTCCCTATGTTTCACAACTTCCCATTGAGAACTATGTTTCACAAAGGAAATGGTCACTTATAAAGAGTTGTAGATGATGCATAGAGATAAAAATGCATGCTACAGTTTAGATGTGTTTTTTACTTTTTTAAGAAAAGAAAACTGCCAGTCTGTCACAATATAAGCATAGACCTGAATTAATTCACTTGATTTAAACTAGTTATAGTAATATTTGGATTCATGTTACTTTAGTGTAAGTCTGATAAGAATTCCATTTTTTGTTTTTTTATTATTATTATTATTATTTTTTTTTTTTGCTTAGAATCCACAGACTTGTGAACACTGTAGCAGAAAACCTCCACATGCACTGACTACAGAGGAAGTTTAGATAGATTCAATTTATATAGCATTCTTGGAAAGACAAAACTATAGTGATGGAGAACAGAATGAATTTTTAGAATTTAGAGTTTATGTAGTGTTGTAGTATTGGCTTTATATGGCTTTACATGCACTAAAAGTCACAGAAATAAACATCCAAAATTAAATTAAACAAAATAAGCCCTGAGAAACACTAAGTAGAATGGTTAAAATTAGATAATTTAAAATTAAACAAGCTGGCAATTTCAAGCTTTGTTAATGATGTACAACAATTGGATCATTCATTCACTATTAGTAGGAGATTAAATTTGTACAACTTTAGAAAATTCTTTGGTTTATCTACCACATATGCATAACTTATAACCCCTAAATTCCTATCCTATAAATATATCCAACAAAAATACACATGTAAATCACTAAAATGTTTGTAATATGTTTGAGGAGTATACTTCATAATGGATTCTTTTATGTATATAACATTCAAGGACAAAATATACTCAACACTTAATTTTTTTAAGTTTACTAATAATTTGAACATAATGTAAAATTCTGAAACATTTTCACACTTAAAAGCATATAGCATAATATAAAAAATTATGATCACTGGAATCCAAGACCTTAAGCATAAAAGAAACTAAAATGTAAGTAAAACAAGTCTTTCTAAATTAAAATTGGAAATAAGACTATCAACATAAAATGAATTTTCTTGAATATAATGTTTATTTTAAAAAATCTATCTGACCTCTAAATACTGAAATATGGAAACAATGTCTAATATGGTATTGATAAGTTCCCTTAGTTCCCAGACTATGTTCTCTTAAAATTTCCCCCTAAGGATATGAGAACTAATGTAATCTTTGAAGTAGCAGTATCAGTAAGGTAAGCAACATCTTGTTCCACAAGACAGATATGAAAAATTATTGTTCAATGATTTGACAGTGTGAATATCAAAATTAGTATCTGAATGGATTGAACCATATAAAATATGACAAAAAGTCTTGAACTAAACTTACATTAACATATAGGACAACAGAGAATAATAGAGAATCAAACATTATTATGTAAAAATTCCCTATTTTTTTTAATTTTAAAGTAAAACTCGAATTCTTCACTTTTTTGACAAGTCTGGTGCCACAGAACTTGTTACTGATTTAGAAAATTCAGGTTTATGACCTCAACTTAAACTAATATAATATAGACATACATAGAGGATGATGTAAAGAAGTATCTGTGTTTTTATTTAAAACATAGGGAATAGTATTATGAAGAAAATTTAAGACCTAGACTTATGTTCCTTCAAACACGGGCTTCTAGTTAGAAATTATAAATCCATAAGCTCCCACTTCTGGGATCAGGGCTATCATTACATGTTACAGAAACTATTGTATTGCTATTCCAACTCTTCTCCATGCTTCTAGTTTTTCTTCACTTTATACATTTCCTTTACCAATAACACTGAACTTTGAATGTTGAGATTAAACTTACTCTTTATCTTATAAAAAGAAACTTCTTTTCATTGCCAAAATGATTATTTTTTCATAGTCACTAAAATTAAAATCTCTGCATTTCCTGAATCATTTTTATCCTTTTCCTTCATGAACATGTGTTTCAGCAAACCTAAGAAACTACCATACCTAGAAGGGCCCCACACATACATTAAGTGCCAAGTAAACACTTGTTGAATGAATAAAGAAGTGGTCATTTATAACAATGTACTTCCTAAAAATCATCATTATAAGAAAGTGAGATATATTTTAATGCACCCAGTGTAGCACTGTATCTTCAAAGAGACAAAGCTATGGTCTACTTTGTAAATAGTCCCTAAAATAACCACTTACTTACAAAAAAAAAAAAAAGGGAAGAACAGCATCTTTTAAAGAATCCCTTATCCCTTGGGGCACCTGGGTGGCTCAGTGGGTTAAGCCTCTGCATTCTGCTCAGGTCATGATCTCAGAATCCTAGGATCAAACTCTACATCAGGCTCCCTGCTCAGTAGAGACTCTGCTTCTCCCTCTCCCACTGCTTGCTGCTCTCCCTGCTTCTGCGCTCTCTCTCTGCCAAATAAATAAATAAAATTATTAAAAAATATATTTTAAAAAAGAATCCCTTATCTCTGGATATTATAAGAAAGAAGATAGAAACATATTATCTATTTGAGACTTGAATAATCTATGTTAGAGTAAACTAAAGGGGAAAATCTAAAAGTTGTGGTTATTAAAACATATAAATTTATCCCTGTTTTATTGCCTTAATATATTATCAAACCAGTATTAATATATTCTTATATAAAGAGCAATAAATAGTATAGACATCATGAAATTATTTTTGTCAAGCCTGATCATTTTTTGATGTCTAGGTCAATTAACTCAGAAAGTACTACATTTGATCTTATTCTATACACATGTTATGTGACCATAATTTTTTATTTTATTTTATTTTTTATAAACATAATATATTTTTATCCCCAGGGGTACAGGTCTGTGAATCGCCAGGTTTACACACTTCACAGCATTCACCATAGCACATACCCTCCCCAATGTCCATAACCCCACCCCCGACCATAATTTTTTAACAAAGCTTTTCCCTACTGTCTAGAGATCAGACTTTATGATATTAAATGTTTTTATCATAATAATAATCATTAGTCAAATAATTCAATAGAAAAAAATAATTCAATAGAACATTCAATAAAGTATTAGCAATATAAGGAAGAGAATTTTTTAGTTTTTGACTCTGGTTTTCAACTGCACATCCCATCAGAGAGGATTGGGTTATCTGAGAGCATTAGAAGAAGCTGATTATGATTAGCTCAGCCCCTCCCTCCTTCACTCCTTAATACTTGCCACCCACACAGAGAATCTATTCTCATCCTTTCTAGGCCATGGATTGGATTTAGTAGGACAGTTTCCCATCACAGAGACCTTTTGGATTTTAGTAAATTCTGTGTCTACTAAGCATACTTATTCACAGATGTAATAAAAATAAACCACTGTATTATTAAACCTATAGCCATGTATGCAAATCTAGACTTTGCCAGCATATTAAAAAAAAATATATATATATATATATATGTATATATAGTCTACCCATTTGAAGTCTGTGACCCTCCATTTATGGAGGCTCAACACAGATGAGGGAAATCATTTCTTGTGTTAATCCGCAATTCTGTTGTATTTGTCTGTAAATCTACAGGTAGAGACAAAGAATACTACTACAGATTTAAATACACATGCAATGTGAGTGGATACATGTCTTTAAGGTTTAGTGGAACTTATTCACTATTTGGTGGAACTTGAATTCATGCAGATTTTATAGGGAATTGTATTGCACCATGAGGATGCTTTAATGAAATTGTGTATTTTGATTTTAACAATGCAGCCCTAGTAGGCAAATTTTATAGTATGGAGTGCTATAGTTTGATACTAAACTAGAGTGTCCCTTCCCTCTCAATTCAATGCAGTACTGGTCACTGGGTCCCCAAAGTGTGGAACTTAGAAATAATATAAGAATTTGCAAAGATGGTTGAGGAGGAAGCATTTTAAGAAAAGGCATTACCTTCTTTTTTTTTTTTTGTGGGTTTTTTTTTTTTAATTTTATTTTTTATAAACATATATTTTTATCCCCAGGGGTACAGGTCTGTGAACCTTCTTAAAGAGTCAGAAATACCTCAAAAAAATACAATGGAGACTCTATGCCTAGGTGAATTTTCACCTGGATGTAGTCAACAATGTGTCAGAATTATACCCCTCATTGGCACTTTCTCACATTTAAATTTACATTCCAACTCTCTTGTCTCCAAGAAACTAGCATAGATTAACAGGCATCCTGGTAAACTGAAGCCAACTGATTTTCCTCATTGATCTGTTTAATTAAGATACCTTTAAGACTGCCAGTTTCTTTGGCAAAGCTGGGTCCTTGATTATTAAACTATAATTTTTCTCGGAATAATTTTGCCATAGAAACTAATGGAAGGGATGGGGTGGCTGGTTGATGGACATTGGGGAGGGAATGTGCTATGATGAGAAAAAAAAATAAATGGCATCACTGTGATAAGAAACTAATGATAGTAAATGTCTTTCTTGCATACTTGCTGGGCTTTTTGATAGACCCAGGAAACACCTAGGGTTGAATATAACCCTAAGATCTTAAAGGGACTTTGATTCTTTTCTAATATACCATATAGGTTATAATTCTTGAGGGAATCCCAATTACACCTAGGTATCCAGCATGTCTCAGCATTAGATTGAGTACGGGGGTGAGTGGGGGGGGAGTAACATTTTTGAATTTCATTAATTTTATAATCAGACTCTTTTTACTTTCAACTTATGTTGAAATAATTATTTAATTTTAGACTTTATTCATCAAGAACTTTGAACTCCACTTACCTCAAGGACATAAAGTCACCTTAACTATCTTAAGTACTTTAATATTTGATCAAACTTACTTTCTTCCTAATAGTGCTAATGGTAGAAATTCAAATTGAGGACACCTCACCATGGTTTGCATTTAAGTTTTGGGATGTCTGTCTTTTATCTTTTAATCTCATTGTAAAACTTTGGATTATATATATGGATAAAAGTTTGAACTCTTAGTCTGAGGTAGCCTTGGAATTAATTAAATTAATGTACTCTGTGACTTCTTTCAAAATATATTTTTCTGTGGAAAAACTTAACTTTCCCTTCAGTGATTTGAGGATGATTAATAAATGGTTGGGGTACATGAAGTTGCATGGAGAATGGCTCAACTTCAGTATCTCTTTTAAGCCATCATGCCCACAGGGAGCTAACATTTATTACATTCTTTCTTTCCCTCTCTATCCCTGTGTGTGTGTTCTCTGTACACTTATGAATTACATTATTATAAAAATATGCATTATCTTTCCATTGAGCTTTCTCCTTTTGGAAATTCTCCCTACCAGGTCCCTGTCTACTGGACCTCTCCCTGGTGTAAGGTCATACTAACATTCCCTAGGCTCTGCTAGGTGAATTGCTTTAGACCTTTAATTCTCTACCAGAGATTATTTTGTCCCCAGGAAACACTTAGAAATGTCTAGAGACATTTTAATTTCTTATAACATGGGCGTTGCTATTGATATCTCATGGGTAAATACCAAGGGCACTGCTAAACAAAAATGCACAAGACATCGTACCCTCTAAACAAGGGTGGGCCCTCTAAAACAAGAAATTACCAGATCTCAAATGTTAGTAATGCTGAGTTAGAGGAACTCTGTTTTAAACAGTAAAATGTATCAAGTGAGATGAATCATTTCTCAACCGAAGTCCTTAAGAGCTGAAGTATGATTCTGCCACTGCTTTTTTTTTTTCTATCATGAGATAAGTAGATAAGGGATGCTCCTATTTCTTAGATAGGGGATGCTCCTATTTCTTAGACCCCAAAATGAAGAAGACATGAACAGAGCCATAGTCAAGTCATTATGGAAACATCATGTGGTCAAGAAATAAACATGTTTGTTGCTGTAAGCTGCTAAAAGTAAGGGGTATTTTATTACTTTATGTTAACATAAGCTGATTGATTAATTACCTGTTGTCTTTAGTAATAAAATGAACATCTTAATGTCCATTATGGTGAATTTTGTATCTGTGTCTTAACTAGTTCTGAATTCAGTTGAGAAAGAAGCATTTTATTTGTTGCCTAGACTACGATTTTAAAAATATATGCTATGATAAGGTTGCTGATTCAGGAAAACGTGAACATTCCTATTAGAAGGGTTTTTAATCTCCTAATGATGCCCAAGAGTTTTAAATATGCAAAAATCACCTTCTATTTAAAGGCTAAAGCATGTCAGTGGCCAGCTTAACTGAGTAAATTATCTTAAGTTTGATGTAGTTTTAATATGGTTTTACTCAAATCCCAAGTAATTTATAACTTATTAAATAGTTCATGGATGTTGGTTCTCAATAGACTTGGAGAAATGAAGGTTTGAAAATCCTTTTCTATGGTATCCAGTAGACAGTATTTTCATAGCTTCTTTTCATGAAACCAATGCTTAATGGGAGTGACTGGCAAGTTCAGCTCAGTGGTAAAATGGCTAACACAAAATTTATCTAAGCTCTCTGCCTGTAGAGTCAATGAGGCTTTCAATTAAGGAAGCAAAAAAGCTTGAATAATCTGTAGCCAAGTGAAGAAAGACGGTTTCAGAGTCTCTTAGCTTAAAAGTTGTCTTCTACTTTTCTGTGCCAGTGCTTTTCATTTAACAAAATATGTGGTGAACAAACACAAACTCATGTGTTAGTGTGTGTACTATCCAGCTTGTTCTCAGTGAGGCATTGCCCTTGACCAGACTGCAAGCCTCTTTATGAAGGGAGTTTTGTGTTACGAATACCTAATTCAAAGTACTAGGCACATAGCAATTATCAGTGTTTGATGATGGAATTAGTGAATGCAAATGAATAGATGATTTTAACTCATGCTTATTCTCACAAATGAGGTGAACATTCAGATAAACATGAAAATTAGACATTTAGAGCCAATCTAATATTTCTATTTTTATAATATTTTTGCCTATTTATTTTTCCCTAAATCCATACTTCACAAGAAAAATAAATGAAAGATTTTACTGTAACATTTAAATCTTTTTCTTTTTCTTGTAAAGTAACATTTTTCAGATCAGGAGTTGACCTCCATTTCCATGAGATTAGGGGTGAGTCATGGCTACTGAGTTTCTTAAAATGGACTTCAAATATATCTCTAAGATAAGCCAAGGAATGCAGGAGTACAGAGAAGACAATCAGAACTTGGAAAATAGAGTTTTCCTACCTGGAAAATTCTTTCAAATAGAGAACTCCAAACTTGTAACCTCCCTTGTCTTCATAGCAAGGTTACACCATGCTGATGTTTAAATTTTCAGAGTGGGCTTTTTGCTATATTATGATTGCAAAATACCTTTTTGAAACTGTGTTAAATGGTTTCAGCTGAAGGATAGTATCTGTTCTATATGTTTTGTGTTCTAATTTAAGAGAACTTGCAGTTACTCTAATAAAAAAATAAAGGAAATAATTATTCTTAGTCGTTTAGTCCTTATAAAAAATTTAGAAAAGTTGAGAGTTCTGGACCTCAAACTTCTTTATATTCAATATAACATTATTTTATCTCAAAGTCTTATGCATTTCAGAGGGAATTTAATTTTGCAAAATCTTCTTTGTTATCTAAATGAAGTCTGTACCCTGAATACCCATACTACCCTCTACTAGTGTTATCTTGTTTGTCTCTTAGATTGCTAGTTTGCAAAACAAAGAGAATGTTTTCCTCTGAGTTCACACACACACACACACACACACTCACACACACACACAAATAGTCCTCCTTTCTGATGCTCATTAATATTATAATAATGTGTTTTTCTCCTGGCATCCAATTTACCTACATGAACCAGTCCACATTTCTTTAGTTGTGTGTATGAAGAATTTAGTCCAAAAAAAAAAAAAAAAGAAAAGAAAAGAAAAAAAAGAAAAGAAAAAGAAAAAAGGTAAGTGGGGTGTCTGGCTGGCTCAGTTGGTAGAGTGTGTGACTCTTGATCTCAAGATTCTAAGTTCAAGCCCCACATTAGGCATGGGGCCTACTTAAAATAATTTTTTTTTAAATGAAAATTAGGCAAGGAGCATTTTACAGATCACTTGAATTTAAAGTATGTAAAATATGAATCACTATGAGCTCTAATTGTTTTTGGTAAGAATGCATATTCTTCTTGGCTATGATTGTCCCCTGAATCACTATTCTGCCTCACATTTTACCAATACACAAAAAAATTAGATTCTCTGATTTTGCATTGATATATTTGAAAATGTTCATGTAGACTGAAAAGCTCCATTTAAAATCATTTTATTTTGCAAAATAACCTGCAGGTGTTGAAAAAGTTAAAGATTTACTTCCTATTCTGGAACAAATTCTTATAAAGAGGTTTTTAGTTCTAGAAAATATATTTTCCAGAGAAAAGTCTATCAATAAGAACATATAAAACATACAACAGGGTGCCTGAGTGGCTCAATCAGTTAATTGTCCCAACACTTAATCTCAGCTCAGGTCTTGATCTCAGGGATATGAGTTCAAGCCCCACATTGGGTTCTATGCTAGGTGTGGAGTCCTACCTAAAAACAAACCAAAACCACACAACTATACAACTTATTTCTTTAAATAAAGCATTATAACCTTCCCTTCTATAATACTTTTATATAGTATACATAATACTATATATATTATAATACATATTTATATATTATATATAGCTTATATATATATATCATCTGTATGTGTGTACACTGTCAAAAATTATATGAACATGTGAGTTAATTACAAAGTTATAATTCACAAGATAAATGAAAGAACAGGATACATAATCCTATTTTTATTTACAAAGTCCTTTAAAAAAGTTTATTTAACTTTCTTAAAAGTTTATTTAAAGTTTATTAAAATATAATTAGCTAGAACATTAAGATTGATAAAATCTCAGAATAGGAATTGGATCCCATGCAACTAAGTC